>NW_019384407.1:77163-82364 GCF_000671375.1 Centruroides sculpturatus | reverse complement strand
GCTGTTAACAGAACACACAACTGGAAGACACCTGGTGTAGACAACATTCACAATTTCTGGTACAAAAAGTTTACGTCACTGCACCAGGAACTAGCTAAACATCTAACACACATCATCATCAATCCACAAGACATGCCAAAATTTCTTACTCAGGCCATCACCTACATGAAATCTAAAACCAACAACACCACAGACCCCAAACAATACAGACCAATTACATGTCTTCCAACACTCTACAAATTATTGACATCCTGCATTGCAAACAAAATATACAAACATGTTGAAGAACACGATATTCTTACAGAACAACAAAAAGGTTGCCGTAGAAATCACAGGGGATGCAAAGAACAGTTACTTGTAGACTCAGCCATTCTATGGCAAGCACACAAACAACACAGAAACATACACATGGTATATATAGACTACAGAAAAGCATTCGACAGCATTCCACACAGTTGGCTGCTACATATTCTACACATTTTCAAAATACATCCATCACTCATTGCATTCTTCGAAAACACTATGCAGCACTGGAGAACAACACTGCATCTCAGGGTTAGTAACACTTCCATACAAACAAATGAAATATTCATTAGGTGAGGAATTTTTCAAGGAGATTCCTTGAGTTCTCTCTGGTTCTGCCTAGCCCTGAACCTATTATCCAACATGTTAAACAACATCTCATGTACATGGATGACATAAAACTTTATGCAGCTCCTACAAATCACACACTCATACATTAAGGATATACAAATGGAATTTGGCTTAGACAAATACAAAACACTTCACATAGAAAAAGGAATCCTGAAGAAAGAAGATTTTGCACTTGGAAATGGAGACGTTATTGAATACATGGAAGAGGGCAAGGTCTACAAGTATTTAGGGTTCCAACAGGCCAAACTAACAGAACATACACAAATAAAGCAAAGATTAATTAAAGAATACCAAAGTAGGTTAAATGTTATCCTCAGAACACAGTTAAATGCAAAACACACAGTTAAAGCAATAAACACATATGTCGTCCCAGTACTCGCTTATTCTTTTGGAGTTATACATTGTACTCGCACTGATCTTGAGCAACTTAAAAGGAAAACAAGAACAACACTTACTAAGCATAAACATCATCATCCTAAATCAGCCATAGAAAGATTAACCCTTCCATGTAAAGATGGCAGACGTGGCCTGATTGACATAGTAAACCTTCACTACAAACAAATACAGTCACTGCGAGAGTTTTTCTACCAAAAAAAAGAAACATCACAGTTACATAAAGCAGTAACTCTAGCAGACTCAAATAACACACCATTAAATTTACATTCACAACATATGGACACTACACAGCATATGAAAAGCATACACACCATTAGGCAATCGTGGGTTCAAAAGGCACTCCATGGCAGGCATCCTTATGACCTGGCCCAGGATATTGTTGACAACTGCATCAAATAGTTGGTTAGCTTGAGGATGCCTCTTTGGGGAGACGGAAGGATTCATGATTGCCATACAGGATCAGGTCATAAATACTAAAAACTACAGAAAACACATACTCAAAGATACAAATCTCACAAATGACGCATGCAGAAAATGTCACATCATGCCAGAAACTATACAACACATTACATCTGGGTGCAAGCTCTTGGCATAGACAGATTATTTACATAGACANGGAAGGATTCATGATTGCCATACAGGATCAGGTCATAAATACTAAAAACTACAGAAAACACATACTCAAAGATACAACACTCACAAATGACACATGCAGAAAATGTCACATCATGCCAGAAACTATACAACACATCACTTGTGGTGCAAGCTTTTAGCATAGACAGATTATCTACATGAACATAATCTAGTAGCAAATATAAATACACCAAGAGCTTGCAAAGAAACAGATTATTAGACATCCACAAACCATACTACAAATACATTCCACAGACAGTATTGGAAAACAACATGCACAAAATGTATTATGACAGAGCTGTAATCACAGATAAAACAATTTACCACAACAGACCAGACATCACACTCATTGACAAACACAATAAAATCACATACATTATAGACGTATCCATTCCAAACATTCACAATGTACAAAACACATGAACTGAAAAAATCAGCAAGTAGGCCTACACAGAACTTTGCCCAGGAAATAAGTCATCGGTGGAGGATGGATAGGGTGCTTATTGTATCTGTCGTTCTGTTCTCTACAGGTGTACACAAAAACTTGGGCACATTACAGTTGAATAGAAATACATACATAACACTACAGAAGGCCACTATATTGAATACATGCCATATTGTTAGGAAATTCCTGAATACAGACACATACTGAGACACTTATTTAATTATTGTCTATTTTTGGTTACTATGCCTGGACTCTGGTTTGGAATAGTACACAGCCACCTGTGTCAACCAAGTTTAATTCACTAAACCCAACATAATAAATAGTAATAACTAAAATTAATCACTTTAAAAAACTTAGGATTTCATTTAATAAGAGAATTATTTAGTTCTTAATGCAGTTTATTGATACTGATATTGTTATGACATTAATTAAAGTATTCAAAATTTGATAGTGTAATTGACTGAAGTAATACCTTTGTGTGTAATTAGCTGAAGCTGATTACACACAAAGGTATTACTTTCTGTGTAATTAGCTGAAGCTAATTACACAGAGAGTATTACTTCTGTATTACTTCTGTGGTTGAACCCACTAGGGACTTGAAAAATAAATTACAGCTCTCCCTTAATAGTCCGACAGGTATGTAACCAAAGGGGTGTTGGATTACCACAAGTATCCGGATTACCGAAAATAATTACATATTTTGCATTGCTAGCAGTAGCTTACAATATTCCCTACTCCAACTGTTCGAACAGAACTGCTCACAGAAAACGCACGAAATGTGTGTCATCGTGTAAGAATTGGATGGGGAGATTCACGTCGCGACATGCTTCTGTGCAAGCAGACACGTAACGGGGACGGGCACCTTGACGGGAGGTGCGTCGGACTACTGAGCATGTCTGATTGAAAAACGTCGGACTATCAAGGGAGAGCTGTACATAGAATAATAAATGTAAATGGACTTTGGTTCTCACAATCGAAATAAAAACCA
This sequence comes from Centruroides sculpturatus, assembly GCF_000671375.1. Lineage (NCBI taxonomy): Eukaryota > Metazoa > Arthropoda > Arachnida > Scorpiones > Buthidae > Centruroides > Centruroides sculpturatus. The sequence continues at coordinate 79,248 of NW_019384407.1, read as the reverse complement.
CACATTAACCAATAAAACAAATTCGTATTCGATTAATTTTTTAATGCTTTTCTTGGGCACATTGCCTGGTAAAGCGACTTTAATACAGCTAGATGAGCGAGCTAATGACTTGGCTCGTTTCAAACGAAACGGGTTTGCTTATTCAGCTGTATTGAAGCAAGCCACTTTACTAAGCGATATGGCAAAGAATTCGAAGTGTAGTTCAAATTTTTTGCCATAAATTAAAAATTTAAATTTCAGAAAATTCAAAATTAAGTCGTATTTTATTCTTTTTACTTTGAAAAACAAAATGTATTTATATATTATGTAAGCACGATGCTGATTCTGGCATTTGTGAAAATTGCGGTACACAATGCGATTGAATCCATATATATATATAAAGATAAACACCATTCCTTGATAAATATGTAACCAATTCTAAGAAATTCGTATAAAAATATTAAAAATGTGAAGCTATAAATAATTACAGCTCCAAAGAAAAATACAGTAGACCCCCTATAAAACGGGTTCATATAGTTCGGATTCCTGTATGACGGCGAAAAAATTGCGACAGTATTCGTACAAACACGGTAAAAAAAACTAATATAATTCGGTAAAACGTCATCGCCGACTCCTGTCGCAGCAGGATTGGTCGAATCTAGACCAATAGCGGATATTATTGTTGTTGTCGAAACCGTGTTGTATTTATGTATTGTATACTGGCATAATGAAGTGACTTTTCTTCAACACTAGGCAAGTTTCAATCTTTATTCAGTTAGAATACGTGCCGGGCTGTGATTGGCTCATGTATTTAAGGACTTGTAGAAAATGGATTTCGTAAAAACCGGAACGTATCTACCGTGTTATCGGAGGGTCGACTGTATATTTATTGTCCTGAATCAGACGGCGGGATTTCCGAGGCGATCTAAAAGTAATTTTAAAAAACAAAAATGTTGACAAAATATAGCAAAATTTTTAATAAGAGCATAGTAAAAACAGATAAAAGTTTCATTTCGTTGTTTACCGCGTCATTTTACAGCTCCGGGGAATCTACGATCGAATTCGGGTAATCGAAAGATATGAAATTTTTTCATCAGAGATTCATCTCGTATATACGGCTCGGCCGAATCCTCATTGGAGTGGTAAAAATGGACCTCATAGTAGCGACGGAAACGATAAGATATTGGTATTTTAGAAAATATAAATTATTGATAAAACTGATATCGATGAAACACGGTTGCCAAGATTTACTGGCAGCAATGCCCACAGAGAGAAAACGGTTTTAAAATCGCTTTTAATTATATAATAAAACTTGAATTAATACCCAGTACTTAAGTTTTTACAAATTAATCGGAATTTAACGAAATAATAAAATAATACATTAATTAATTTTAAAAAAAAGCTTTTTAAAAAAAAAATTAAATCGAGGAACTAGAGGGTGCTATTTACAGTATCGGACGACCGTTCGTCTGCAGTTTATTTTTGTACGTATCTGCAGTATTAAATACAGTTATTAAAAAAGAAAGAAGGAAAAATAAATAAATAAAGATAAAAACAAGAGCGACGTCGAGATGAAACTTCACGTTAATGTAACGTATTGGTAAGCCATATTCCAATATTTCGTCATATTTTGTAAATACAAAGCACGAATGAATATTTTAATGACGTAATAACGTTAAAATACATCTCTTTGTATTGTAACAATGGTTAAATGTCTTTCGTATTATACCATAAAACATATTTTTTGACATTCCAATAATAACTAAAAATAGAAAATTCAAGGTTAACTGTTCTATTTACTGACAAGGATGAAGAAACTTTTTAATTCAATAGTAAACAAATTTTAAAAAATTAAAAGGACAAATACATAATTTTAATTGAAATTCATTACAGAATTTAATAGTTTGCAAAATATATATTTTTTTTATTATATGAGAGGAGTCAAGGAATATCTGTGTCCAGGTGGTGAGTTTGTGCCTCGTAGATGGAGTTTTATGGATTTTCTTTACATGTCTAATGCTTACTGTTAGTGTTACCACCCGTCCGGTTTTTTTTTTTTTTTTTTTTTTCTTCTGAAGTGAAACTCCTGCTGATTGCAACCTCTGT
>NW_019384407.1:64034-72999 GCF_000671375.1 Centruroides sculpturatus | reverse complement strand
GTAGTCTAGTATTTGAGATCAGTGTACCTGTTTTCTTTTTCATCTGGTGGTCAACTGTTTGTAATGGTTTTTCTACACTGCTTTTTATGCTTCTTTTTTGTATATTATGCATTTTAACATTTTTATGTACTGTTTTTTCATTTCATCCATGTGGTATTCTTTGCTTTATTTAATGTTTTTGTGTGTTTTGCTGCTGTTTTAATTTTTAGTAGAGAATTATTTGTTATATGGGATAGAAATATCTTGCATAGATAGCATTACTTATAATTGGTGTAAAATAGATACCATGCTATGGACTACACTTTTATTTATCTGTAGAAAAAAAATACAAGTTTACAGAAAATATAGATTAGTGAAAATGTAATAAATTTGATATTTTTTAAATGTATTTAAATGCTTTTTATTACATAAATAATATGTGACAGTCATGAACATGGCAAGTTAAAAATTGTCTTGGAAATTAGCACATGTAATATATTTATGTACACGTGCAATACATTTGTATTCAAGGTTAAGCTCCAAGGAAATAATTGATTACTACTTGATCAATAATTGAAAATTACTGGGTTTTAGCAGGAAAAGTTTTGGCTAGTTCATCTATAGTAAATGATAATAAAAGTTAAAATTATTATGATTATCTGAGATATATTTTTATAAAGATTATTTTTTCATGAATATAATCATTTAAAGTTAATTATTTTTCTTTTATTATTATAGTGGTGCATGAGGATATGATGGCAAGGTAAATATTAAATATTTTCTTATAAAATTTTGCTGTAAATTTTAAGGCAATCAAATTTATTATTATTATTATTATTATTTTTCATCATTCTTAATTATAATCTTAAAATTTATAGGAATTTTAAATTATTGAAATACGGTATATCACACATTAAAATGTGACAAGTTAATTTTATTTCCTAATTTATTTTCTAGTACAGGGCTTTTAAAAAAGACCTGGAAAGTCATTTTCCTGACCAATTACAGATTGTAAGTAACTTTTTAAAAAATTAAATTTCCTTCATAATTTATGGTACAGTAAAACCTAAAATTTAAAATGGAATGAATAAAACAAAAACTTTTGTAAATGGAAAACAAAAAACTTTTAACATAAAGTTACAGTAAAATTGGAACAGTGCAAGTGGAAATCTGTCTGATATAGAAATGGGTGTTTTTGGATGTGAAGAAATGCCAATTAACTCAAATAGAGCAGAAAATCAAAATTCTACTTGTAGACAAATAAATAAAATTGTCTGCAGTTATTGTGGGTCAATGCAGAGCAAGATAAACTATTTGGAGAATAATTTTCGAACCTTTTCAGAGAGAAGTGAAAGGCATGGTGATGGGGAGGGTATAAGTCTTTGTCAATATTCTGAGGCATCATTCCACAAAATTTTGGTTGTTGTTATATACAGTATTAACAACATTATCTTTATAATTTTAATTTTAAGCCAATAATGTATTTTCTTTAAATAATAAGTTGGAAATTTTATTGTATTTTAATCTATATATGTATTTTATATCCTGTTTGTTTTGTCTGGGTGTTCATCAAACAATTGTTAGCTATTGTACAAGATGCCCTTTGCACTCACATCTGGAAGATGTGTGTGTGAATGTGACACTGGGATTGTTTGTTTATCAAACAATGTTGTAAAGGAATTTTGCCTATTTTTCCAATTTTAGGGATCCCTTCTAAATTTTTAGCAATATCAATTAAAAATAATCAAAAGAAACAAATCAGAATAAAAAATTATCAATTAATTGTTATACTATAAATCTTAGAACATTCAGAGGAAAAGATGAAGGGGATGAATGTCATTTCTCCCCTTTTTCAATAGTGTTAGGTGACAGATGTTACTCTATCCACACAATTCATAATAGATCAGAGAAGGAGGACTAAAGAATAACTAATCGTGCTTATTTTTCATTACCTCAATTTCCTTCGGAATAATTGGTTGGTGATTGGTTAGAAAAAAGAATAAAACAAAAGGGAATGACGAAAATCATGCAGAAAGTGAGAGAAAAAGAAAGAGAGGAGAGGAGAGTGAACATAACATCCAGAAAGAGAGTCAGCAAAAAGAGAGAGAGATAAGGAAGGAAAAGAATAAAGTGGAAAAGGAACTGAAAAGAAGACAGATCTTTGAAGAAAAAACAATTATTTTCTTGATATGTTGTGAGTCGCAAAGTTTTGAATACCCTGCTAGTACCCCTGTTTTACTAATAGAAATAGGCTAACTTCTGAGAACAGATTTTATACTTNATTTTACTTTTAGTTTCAGTTTTGGTGTAAAGGCCAAAGTTTTAATTATTATTTTATTACTTTTAAATTTATTATTTTTAGTTTTAATTAACTGACTACCTAATTATGTATAAATACAGATGAATACCCAGTGCATCAATAACTCCCCTTCAAAGATAAGCTGGTCATGCTGGCATACCAAATGACATGTTAATGGAATTTCACTGTACACTCAATCTGAGATGATATGCTGCAATGTCAAAAGTGCTTGTTTGTAATTAAAAATCTTTCAAACTAAACAAGCTTAATGCCGAAAGACAGTTTGGCTTATTCTTAACACAAACTGATTTTACATTACCAATATTATAAAATTTTATTTTTTATTATTAAGTTAGTTTAATTGATTTTGCATTCATCCTCCTGAGAGGCTCATTCTTGTACTTCGAAGTGACTCTTGCCCTCACGCCTTATGTATATGATTTCTTTGGACTCTAAATTGGAGGTGAGTCCAATAATACACATCTGGTGGCAAGATCCTACCTAAAACTCCCAGACTTTATTTTTGATGGCCCCAAGCTCCTACATTATTAGTCTTTGTTGGAATGAACTAGGCGCAAAATCAAATACTTTCAAGAGTTGAAAATTTCTGAGAATAGTACTTGAGAACAAGTAATGAATGTAATTTGTTAAAACAATGAGAACAAGGCAACAGTGCTGCCAATTTGCCTTATACAGAGTTATTAACTAATCAGTACTGAGTATACAAAAACAAGTTGATTAACATTTTGATAATTAGAGATTGAAGTAAATGTTTAATTAGAGTATTCCTTGAAGTTATATTACAAAATATCTTGGTGTCTGCATTACTGTAATGCAGTTTAGAATTTTTGACAGTAGAGAAAGAAACTAGTTTTTGAAACTGGAGTTGGCTTGTTTGCTGTTGTGTGAGCTAATAAGGACTGCATCCAAGAAGTATTTGAATACTTAGCACAAGTTCTAGGGAAGAAGGATAATCTTTTACAGTTGAATACAGTCNAAGAATTGGATGGGGAGATTCACGTCGCGACATGCTTCTGTGCAAGCAGACACGTAACGGGGATGGGCACCTTGACGGGAGGTGCGTCGGACTACTGAGCATGTCTGATTGAAAAACGTCGGACTATCAAGGGAGAGCTGTACATAGAATAATAAATGTAAATGGACTTTGGTTCTCACAATCGAAATAAAAACCACACATTAACCAATAAAACAAATTCGTATTCGATTAATTTTTTAATGCTTTTCTTGGGCACATTGCCTGGTAAAGCGACTTTAATACAGCTAGATGAGCGAGCTAATGACTTGGCTCGTTTCAAACGAAACGGGTTTGCTTATTCAGCTGTATTGAAGCAAGCCACTTTACTAAGCGATATGGCAAAGAATTCGAAGTGTAGTTCAAATTTTTTGCCATAAATTAAAAATTTAAATTTCAGAAAATTCAAAATTAAGTCGTATTTTATTCTTTTTACTTTGAAAAACAAAATGTATTTATATATTATGTAAGCACGATGCTGATTCTGGCATTTGTGAAAATTGCGGTACACAATGCGATTGAATCCATATATATATATAAAGATAAACACCATTCCTTGATAAATATGTAACCAATTCTAAGAAATTCGTATAAAAATATTAAAAATGTGAAGCTATAAATAATTACAGCTCCAAAGAAAAATACAGTAGACCCCCTATAAAACGGGTTCATATAGTTCGGATTCCTGTATGACGGCGAAAAAATTGCGACAGTATTCGTACAAACACGGTAAAAAAAACTAATATAATTCGGTAAAACGTCATCGCCGACTCCTGTCGCAGCAGGATTGGTCGAATCTAGACCAATAGCGGATATTATTGTTGTTGTCGAAACCGTGTTGTATTTATGTATTGTATACTGGCATAATGAAGTGACTTTTCTTCAACACTAGGCAAGTTTCAATCTTTATTCAGTTAGAATACGTGCCGGGCTGTGATTGGCTCATGTATTTAAGGACTTGTAGAAAATGGATTTCGTAAAAACCGGAACGTATCTACCGTGTTATCGGAGGGTCGACTGTATATTTATTGTCCTGAATCAGACGGCGGGATTTCCGAGGCGATCTAAAAGTAATTTTAAAAAACAAAAATGTTGACAAAATATAGCAAAATTTTTAATAAGAGCATAGTAAAAACAGATAAAAGTTTCATTTCGTTGTTTACCGCGTCATTTTACAGCTCCGGGGAATCTACGATCGAATTCGGGTAATCGAAAGATATGAAATTTTTTCATCAGAGATTCATCTCGTATATACGGCTCGGCCGAATCCGCATTGGAGTGGTAAAAATGGACCTCATAGTAGCGACGGAAACGATAAGATATTGGTATTTTAGAAAATATAAATTATTGATAAAACTGATATCGATGAAACACGGTTGCCAAGATTTACTGGCAGCAATGCCCACAGAGAGAAAACGGTTTTAAAATCGCTTTTAATTATATAATAAAACTTGAATTAATACCCAGTACTTAAGTTTTTACAAATTAATCGGAATTTAACGAAATAATAAAATAATACATTAATTAATTTTAAAAAAAAGCTTTTTAAAAAAAAAATTAAATCGAGGAACTAGAGGGTGCTATTTACAGTATCGGACGACCGTTCGTCTGCAGTTTATTTTTGTACGTATCTGCAGTATTAAATACAGTTATTAAAAAAGAAAGAAGGAAAAATAAATAAATAAAGATAAAAACAAGAGCGACGTCGAGATGAAACTTCACGTTAATGTAACGTATTGGTAAGCCATATTCCAATATTTCGTCATATTTTGTAAATACAAAGCACGAATGAATATTTTAATGACGTAATAACGTTAAAATACATCTCTTTGTATTGTAACAATGGTTAAATGTCTTTCGTATTATACCATAAAACATATTTTTTGACATTCCAATAATAACTAAAAATAGAAAATTCAAGGTTAACTGTTCTATTTACTGACAAGGATGAAGAAACTTTTTAATTCAATAGTAAACAAATTTTAAAAAATTAAAAGGACAAATACATAATTTTAACAGAATTTAATAGTTTGCAAAATATATATTTTTTTTATTATATGAGAGGAGTCAAGGAATATCTGTGTCCAGGTGGTGAGTTTGTGCCTCGTAGATGGAGTTTTATGGATTTTCTTTACATGTCTAATGCTTACTGTTAGTGTTACCACCCGTCCGGTTTTTTTTTTTTTTGTTTTTTTTCTTTGCTTGTAAGACTTCTATTCGTACGTGACTCCAATATCCAATAGAGCTAAGTCATCTGAAGTTGTTTTTTCTTAATTTAGTTAGTTACGTTACTCCTACCCAAGTCTCCCTAGTCCCTAACCATAACTGATTTAGAACCAGCATGCACTGCACATTATTCTTCACATTGCAAAATGACATTGCGCATGCGTCAGGAACCTCTGTTCGAACAAACCTCACATGCTGTCAGTGTCAGCGATTTTGAAAAGGTGGCAACACTACTTACTGTAAATGTAGGAAGTCCCATGGAAGGTGTGTTAAGATGCTCTGAATGATGGGTATTGTAGATCCCTGAACGAACAAAATGGTCAAAGGAACTGTACCTGTACGTGCAACCCTTTGTGAGATATTCACCTCCAAAATTTGGTGTATACCATATACCTGTACTACTGCCTGTTCTCTGTGTTGGTTGAGGCAAGTGATGGTGAGCCCCGACTAATGTATGCATAGTTCAGCACCAAGGTGCAAGTGATAGCCGGCCCTGTACCCACTAAAACTACATAACGGAGTACGAGTATTCTGTGAACAGTCTAGTGGGCTACTCGAAGCCAGCATAGTTGCATGTGCTAAATATTTAAATGCCATGATCTTAGCAGAGCAACACAACTCTCAATTGCATGCAACCTGAAAGTAGGTCGATTTCGGAGGCTGTATCATGCTGAGGGTTGCATGTAGAGGTATGGTTTCTTTGACTTTTTTGCTCCAGTGGGTATAGTCTATGGCTCTGGTAAAGTCCCAACTGTCTTGTTCGGATGTGTGATTGTACTGAAGGGATCACTTTTTGGCAGGTCACCTGTGTGTTGTGTTGCTGTATCTCATTTAAACCAAACTAAACCAGGAATATGTGGGGGACCCAAAAATAACCAGATTTTTTGTATAAAAACTTTATTTATTAACTTTTTTATAAAATTCCTTCAGTCACCTTCAAAGTACTCTCCATTAGATGTGATGCACTTGTCAAGTCTTTTTCTGTCCACTGTTTGAAGCATCTCTGGAACTCTTCAACCTTGATATCATCCAGTGCCCTTAGCAAAGCTGTTTTTATTGCCTTTAGATCATCAAAACGCTTCCCTTTTAGATTTTTCTTCATTCTCGGAAACAGAAAAAAATTGCATGGGGCTAGGTCTGGCATGAATACGGAGGGTAGGGGATCGACAGGCCATCCCTGAGAGGCCAAATAGTGGGTCACTCATAAGGCCGTGTGTGTGGGGGGCATTGTTGTGATGAAGGAACCAGTCACCTGATTGCCAAAGTTCCAGGTGTTTCCTTCACACATCCTCTTGCAGATGTCTTAACACTTTTTTGGCGGATTTTTCAACGTTTTCATCGTTTTGAGATGTTGAAGGATGCCAGAACTTTGCAGGTGGAACAAAACAACAGTAAGAGAAATGCAACACTATGCTCAAACGTAAACCTACAAACTTTTGCACAGCTGTTTCGTGAAGGTCTCTACTAATCCCATGTAACGGGAGAACATACTACTACATCTATAAATGGCAGCGTGCTCTCAGTTTGTTTTTTTTTTTTTTTTTGGGTCCCCCTCGTATATGCAATATTTTTATTCCTCATTTACAAAAAAGAAAATTAGAAAATAACTTATATCTACATTAATATTAAATCAAATATTGCTAATCCCTTGCTGATTGGTCACTGTTCTCCATAAATTCTAAAAAATTTCAAAATCATAAAAGTTTGGTTTTTTTTTATTCAGAGCATCATATGTAGGGGGACTTAATTCTTGTTTGTCCAGAACATTCCTGAATTTTTTTCTATTTTTAACCCTCAAAAATAGAATAAGATCTTTAAAATTGACAAAACTTGGTAGTGTAATGATAAATATATTAGAAATAATATATTTATCATTTGATCAACCTCTTTGAGGTTGCTACATTATAAGAATGGCTTAATGAATAGAATTTTTGAACACCTGTATTTTAAAAACTAAAGGAACATATCAACTAAAAGAATTAATTTAAATTTTTGAGTTATATTTCGACTTAAAAAATTAGTCAATTTTATAGTTAAATATTTTTTATATTTAAAAATAAATTTTATTTTTACTCCTTTAGAGTCATATATAAAGAATTTTTGGTAACTTGAAGAAGCACTTGTGGATATATTTATTTATAGAATGAAATTTTAAATAGAACTTTTTATAAGGCTTCTAATGCAGTAGAGCAATTTTATAGAGTTTCTAATACAATATAACTAATTTATAGGTCAATATATGAATAACTTTAAAAAATTAATCTGCATTTAGTCATTTTTAGATCATTTTTCACTCCTAAAACTTCTCTGGTTTGGACAATAAGTGATAGGATCACACTAAACTTACTCCTATTTCTTTATATGGCAACAACTCAACTTTCTGCTTTATGCTATTGTACAACCTGATGAACACATCCATGATGAACAACATTGAAAAGATGAGAATAAGCACATTTGCACATTATTATCATACATTAGTTTTGTACCTAGTATACTGGTGGTTATGATGTATTATAGTACTCAGCAGGCTTAAAGCCTGCCATTCTAAGAAAAAAATGCATGAAGAAGCCTGTTCACAAAGTTCACTTGTAGCCTGCATCCAGAAAAGGTTGCTCATCATTGGTCTAGATCGGTGGTTCTTAACCAGTGTTCTGCAAACCTACTTACAAAGTTCCACGAAAGAAAAGATTTTAAGTTTTTATTCATATTTATTCCCATTGCTATATTTGTAGACAATTTCATGTTTTTATTTTATTCAGTATATTAAAGTTTATTAGTTTATTGCTTCATTGTTTGCTGAGAATAGTAAACATGGAATTGCTTATCAATTTTTGAATATATTATGCTAATGCTCCATGTAATAAAAAGTATATGAATGGTGTTCCATGGCTTCAGAAAGGTTGAGAACCACTGGTCTAGATAATCATAATTTGTGCAATATGCTGTCTGATGAATGTCTAATAGACATTATACTTGTATTACGCAAAGATGTAACCATTTCTGAGTGTGAATCACCTGCATTGCTGATGGTTTGCATAGACTTAGCTTAAGTAGTTAGGTTACCATAAAAATGCATAGCCCAAGATTGTATTTTTATTGTGATAACCAAGATAGCAACACATTATTGTGCAAGGATTGCCATACCGATATTCTTGTATATTGTATGCTGACTAGTAATCACATGACAATCTATATATATAAAAATGAATGTATGTCTGTGTGTGTGTCCTATGTCCTTCATGCATTACCACACCGTTTATCCGATTGCCGTGAAACTTTGGGAAGTTGTTTAATATACTCTGGCGAAGGTTTGTGGCATAGTACGATTGCCATAAAACTTTGGAAAGTTTTTTTAATTTTTTAATACACTCCCGCGAAGTACATTTATCCTACGATAGATGGCGCGCGTTTACACGAGCATTCGCGCA
>NW_019384407.1:23986-60488 GCF_000671375.1 Centruroides sculpturatus | reverse complement strand
TACAGTCGACCCCCCTATAAGATATAGATACGTTCCAATTTATTAGGAATCCGATTTCTTACAAGTCGTTCCAATCACAGCCCGACACGTGTCAAGTTTACGGACTACGGCTGATTGAAAGGTTTTCTTCCATAAAATTAATCGATTCTACACTAATCCGACTCAACATTTCCAAAATACGTATATTTTTTCGTAGTTTTATAGGAATCGTAATTATAGGGACCGTAATTATAGGGGGGTCAACTGTAGTTCTAAATTCTTACATTTGAATACTCCCATCTTTAATAACTATGGATTAACTTGGATTAAGCCTGGTAATAAAAACTTTTATGTATCTAATAGTGTTTTTACAATTAAAAAGGAACATAGGAGATGAAGGAAAAAATTCTTAGTATCTAAAGTATAAAATGAGTTAAAAATTTTTGAATTATTAAATTTATATCTAGTTAGTGTTAAGAATTTTTTTTTAGGTTAAAGTGATTTTGAATTAATATGTATGTTAATGCATCAGTATTTAATATCTAAATCAGTGAATTCAAAATAAAATTTACATATGATGATGATATGATCTGATAGATATGTTAAATATTCAAACTTTTATTTTGGTAAAATTTGAAATATTTTGCAGACCTATAAAGCAACACCAACTGTAACAGGTTTTTTTGAAGTGGAGCTTGAGGATGGAACTTTACTTCATTCTAAAAAGGTATAAATATCAAATAGTGCATTTAGTTTCTATTAATAAAATAAAATGTACAAATTTTTATTAATCTTTTAGAATGGAGATGGTTTTGTTGACAGTGAAGTTAAGTTAAATAAGATTATAATGGGAATAGAGAAAGCACTTGAAGGCAGATAACTTAATGCATTATTTGCTGAAATTAAAAACGATTTTCATGCTTCATAGGTAAGAAAAAATAGTAAATTTAAGAATTAAAGAAATCAAAAATTCTTTGATTTATATTTAAAATACATTAAATGCTGTTTTTCCAGTTGAATTTTGCTAAACAATACAAATGCCTTATGAAACCAAATCCTCAAAACTAAAATGGCAAAAGGGGGATTTGGTGGAAGTCTTCAGGAGTTCTGTTGGTGAATTTTATCTGTGATCATGAAAAATCAAATTGTCCATATTAATTTTTCCAAATGAAATAATTAAGAAATTAAATTATCTGTAATTTATCAATAAAATTGCCATTAATGAACCACAGATCCATTCACTTCTTTATTTTGTAAATATCATCATAAATGTGTGCTATAATATTTTGTCAATCCTGTAACCTAATGAAAGAGATACGCAATGCTTGAGAATGTTATTTTCTCTGGATAAACAATTACATATTGAATTTTGGAAAAAATGTACAGTTACCTGCAGACTATATTTTTAGAACCACTGATATATGTAAGGTTTATTTATGTTACTTAACAGGAATACATTCAAAGAAATACATCATTAAGCAAGCATTATAGTGTATACTTAGACAAACCTATATGGCATAGTCTACTAATTTAGGATATATTATAATATAATTGTAACACAATGATAAATACTTATGTATCTAAACATAGGAAAGATACAGGTGGCTAAGAAGTTTTTAGTTCCATTACAGTTTTATGGCATCTCCATCACATATGGTGTGTTGTTAAGTAGCCCATACCTGTGTGTATATTTATATATCTATCCTATAAACCTTTAGTGAATTAGATTCATATTCCATACAAAACACATTTAATATTAATTCTTTTTGCCTCTTTATCCTTACTATTTTACATTTCTGTGTATATATTGTCTACTCAGACCTTGTTTATTAATCAGACTTATTATACTAGTGAAGTTTCTGATTAGCAAAGAGAGGAGATAATAGTAAAAAATCAAAACAAAATATCATTATTTTCACCTGTTTTTGTTTTGAATTTTGATTAAGACAGGAATGTCCAACCCATGGCCCACTTAGTATTTTTATGCAGCCCACTGCACCCTAAATTTTTAGGTGTATTTTCATTTATTTTGGTAAAGTATGTTGTAAAACTTATTCTTGTTTCACTGGATACACTTTGACATGGCCCACCAGTGGCTAAGCTGTTCCATTCCCTGAACACTGAAAATTCAGTTATGGGTTCACGCCTTGCTCGAACAGGTTGGCTATGTGGAGTTCTCCGAGTTTTATCCATGTCTGTAATGCCTGAATACAGGCCATTTACCCTTAAAAGATCTTCTGGAAGGCATTATTCCTGTGCATTCTGGCTATCATAATAAATGTATCCAACTACTAATATTATCCAATGAACATACACCACACATTCCATGGGGTGAAATAGCTAGAGAAGCTTGTATCCAACTTGCTACTAAACAAACAAACACTTTGATGCTATAATGACAAAACAGTTTTCTAACACCAATTACATCTACAAAACTGTTATGATTGTGGAATAGTATGTACTGTTGTGAACAATTCTTTTCATGCATGAAAAACATCAAAACTGCTGAAAGAAATAGGTTGAATGATTCCCATTTAACTAACATTTTTAGAATTAAGTACCATAAAAGCAGATAGTGACAACATTATAAAAGAAAGGCAATGTCAAAAATTGCATTGAATTTATTTGTATTTTGTGAGTGTAATTTTTTTACTGTCAGCAATACAATATTTTTTGTAATATTATATATTTGTTATTAGAATTTGATATTTACATTTTGAACTTTTTAAAAGCATATTTTTATATAAAGTACCTTTGTGGCCTGCTGAATAAACCTAAATTTCTAATTTTGCCCATTAGGAGAAAAGGTTGGACAACCCTGGACTAAGATCTCTCTTTGCTAATCAGAAACTACACCAGTATAATAAGCCCAATTAATAAACAAGGTCCAAGCAGACTTCATGTTACTACATGTCAATGTATGAGGCAGAGAGACTGTTATGTGTATACTGTCAGTTGTTAGTTTGTTCAGTGTGATCGGAAAAACAGTCACAAACCTGATTAATATGACAAACATTGTATTGGAACCTACTTATTGGTTTTGGAAGTGTTTTAGAATGTAGTGATGTTTGAAAGAAATAGGCTGCCTCAATAACTTCAAGAAGACGGATGGAGTGATGGGATAAGGCAACGATCTATCAAGGAGGATCTTTCCAGTAGGACTTTCTATGAGAAACACTACCTATTTGTGGATGTTAGACACAAAATCGGAATATTACACGGCCAACTCGTTAGTGAGATATGAACCTGCGACAAGCAAGTGTTTAGTGGTTTTAGTCACTCTAGTGGGCCATGGGGGCAAAGAAAATTGACTTTCCCAAAATTTTTTACAAATATAAGTATCAGATTTTAATTTTCCACCACTGATAATTCATTAACCTTTTTATTTTCTCTGACTGGACAAATTGTTATTCTTATTTTGCTCAAATTTTCCCTGAATTTGGGATGACCCATGGTCGTTAGTACTACATTAAATAATTAGTTATTTGATGATGATAGAAATATTTTTTGCAAACTCCTTTATTCAAATAAATTGAAATTTATTCATCTTTAATATTTAAGTATCTATGTGATCTTATCTTAATATTTATTTATATAAGATTATTCTATGGATACTATTTTTCTTCGCAACGCAAATATTTTACAATATACTTTATATGCCAGGAAGTTAATGATGACATTATATTATATATAATAAAAATATATAGGCCTATATAATTATTTTTGTTATACTTTAAAAAGATATAACATTTTTGAAAATAAAAGTTATTTATATTATTACATTACAGAATTATATACTTTCCTAGAACTGTCATCTAAAATATGTATAACTTATGGGCTATGAATTAGGCTATATCATTACTTATATTAGTGGAACGTTATAGTTATAGGGCCTAGGCCAATTTGAATTATGGGGCTCCATGTATAGTGTTGACTTTGAATACTTTGTTGGGAAAATATTTTCTTATGAAAGATTGGAGGGCGCAAACCAATTGGCCTTTTTGTCCATAGGATAACACACCACTGACTTATATAATATAACATTTTGATAAAAAATTTATTAAAAATAAGTGTGTATTAAAGAGGTGGTATATAAGAAGTGTATATTAAATATATTTTATTTATTATATCAAAAAATTTATTTTCTAAAAATTAAATATTTTAAGCTCTTATAATTTTAATTATAAAGGAATTGTCTATCGCCTAAAGGAAATAGTAAATTCCTACAATTTCAAAAATTTTGCTGTGTAATTCTTTTTAATTAAATGATTTTTAAGAAAATAATCTCGAGGAAAGATAAGCATTCGTCATTAAGTAGTCACTTGTAATAGTAGCTTTAGGTCATTTACGTTTTAAAGACGAATAAAGCTCTATCCCAGGCCCTATATAAGCATTCGAAGGGCCTGGTTATATTGCCTTATTTCATTAACCAATCCAATTCATTTTTCTTTTATAGATAAATTTATTGCATTTTAATTAAGTATGAAAAAAATGTTTCGAATATAAACTAATGTGTTACATTACAGGAAATATAAAAAAAGAAAAATGAAATGTTAAAAATACTAAAAGAAATGATAAAAATTTATCAATAAGTAATCTGTAACTCGGGAGAAATCAATTCAAACTTAATCAAAATGAAAAAAAATATAAACATGTTTCGGTATGAATAACTTTTTATCTAATCTTTGTAACAGAAGGGATGATGACCCTCTGCAAATCATTCACTNTACGTGGCCGGCTCACGCGTCGGAAAACCTTCTGATTTATTCGTGTACGCACCAGACGGAAAAACAAAAAATATCGTGTATCCACGAGCACTCCAATAAATAAATAGAATTGAAACAACACTTTGAAATATTTTCCCGATGAAAATGAATAATAATAATAAGTTTCAATAAAAATGATAAAATGAAAATTTAATTTTATCATTACGAGTTTGCTTGCATTTCGTTTCTTCTGAGATCGCAGCAATGCGCGACGGGTAAGCTAGTGCTCAATAAAAAGAAATTCGAGCAAGTATTGAATTTTAGTCTTCTTTATGGTTGTGGTATTCATGTAGTCTAGTATTTGAGATCAGTGTACCTGTTTTCTTTTTCATCTGGTGGTCAACTGTTTGTAATGGTTTTTCTACACTGCTTTTTATGCTTCTTTTTTGTATATTATGCATTTTAACATTTTTATGTACTGTTTTTTCATTTCATCCATGTGGTATTCTTTGCTTTATTTAATGTTTTTGTGTGTTTTGCTGCTGTTTTAATTTTTAGTAGAGAATTATTTGTTATATGGGATAGAAATATCTTGCATAGATAGCATTACTTATAATTGGTGTAAAATAGATACCATGCTATGGACTACACTTTTATTTATCTGTAGAAAAAAAAATACAAGTTTACAGAAAATATAGATTAGTGAAAATGTAATAAATTTGATATTTTTTAAATGTATTTAAATGCTTTTTATTACATAAATAATATGTGACAGTCATGAACATGGCAAGTTAAAAATTGTCTTGGAAATTAGCACATGTAATATATTTATGTACACGTGCAATACATTTGTATTCAAGGTTAAGCTCCAAGGAAATAATTGATTACTACTTGATCAATAATTGAAAATTACTGGGTTTTAGCAGGAAAAGTTTTGGCTAGTTCATCTATAGTAAATGATAATAAAAGTTAAAATTATTATGATTATCTGAGATATATTTTTATAAAGATTATTTTTTCATGAATATAATCATTTAAAGTTAATTATTTTTCTTTTATTATTATAGTGGTGCATGAGGATATGATGGCAAGGTAAATATTAAATATTTTCTTATAAAATTTTGCTGTAAATTTTAAGGCAATCAAATTTATTATTATTATTATTATTATTTTTCATCATTCTTAATTATAATCTTAAAATTTATAGGAATTTTAAATTATTGAAATACGGTATATCACACATTAAAATGTGACAAGTTAATTTTATTTCCTAATTTATTTTTTAGTACAGGGCTTTTAAAAAAGACCTGGAAAGTCATTTTCCTGACCAATTACAGATTGTAAGTAACTTTTTAAAAAAATTAAATTTCCTTCATAATTTATGGTACAGTAAAACCTAAAATTTAAAATGGAATGAATAAAACAGAAACTTTTGTAAATGGAAAACAAAAAACTTTTAACATAAAGTTACAGTAAAATTGGAACAGTGCAAGTGGAAATCTGTCTGATATAGAAATGGGTGTTTTTGGATGTGAAGAAATGCCAATTAACTCAAATAGAGCAGAAAATCAAAATTCTACTTGTAGACAAATAAATAAAATTGTCTGCAGTTATTGTGGGTCAATGCAGAGCAAGATAAACTATTTGGAGAATAATTTTCGAACCTTTTCAGAGAGAAGTGAAAGGCATGGTGATGGGGAGGGTATAAGTCTTTGTCAATATTCTGAGGCATCATTCCACAAAATTTTGGTTGTTGTTATATACAGTATTAACAACATTATCTTTATAATTTTAATTTTAAGCCAATAATGTATTTTCTTTAAATAATAAGTTGGAAATTTTATTGTATTTTAATCTATATATGTATTTTATATCCTGTTTGTTTTGTCTGGGTGTTCATCAAACAATTGTTAGCTATTGTACAAGATGCCCTTTGCACTCACATCTGGAAGATTTGTGTGTGAATGTGACACTGGGATTGTTTGTTTATCAAACAATGTTGTAAAGGAATTTTGCCTATTTTTCCAATTTTAGGGACCCCTTCTAAATTTTTAGCAATATCAATTAAAAATAATCAAAAGAAACAAATCAGAATAAAAAATTATCAATTAATTGTTATACTATAAATCTTAGAACATTCAGAGGAAAAGATGAAGGGGATGAATGTCGTTTCTCCCCTTTTTCAATAGTGTTAGGTGACAGATGTTACTCTATCCACACAATTCATAATAGATCAGAGAAGGAGGACTAAAGAATAACTAATCGTGCTTATTTTTCATTACCTCAATTTCCTCCGGAATAATTGGTTGGTGATTGGTTAGAAAAAAGAATAAAACAAAAGGGAATGACGAAAATCATGCAGAAAGTGAGAGAAAAAGAAAGAGAGGAGAGGAGAGTGAACATAACATCCAGAAAGAGAGTCAGCAAAAAGAGAGAGAGATAAGGAAGGAAAAGAATAAAGTGGAAAAGGAACTGAAAAGAAGACAGATCTTTGAAGAAAAAACAATTATTTTCTTGATATGTTGTGAGTCGCAAAGTTTTGAATACCCTGCTAGTACCCCTGTTTTACTAATAGAAATAGGCTAACTTCTGAGAACAGATTTTATACATAGCATTAGAATTTAGATTAAATTAATATTATGTTTAGTTTATTTGTAATAAATTTTATTTTTTATTATTAAGTTAGTTTAATTGATTTTGCATTCATCCTCCTGAGAGGCTCATTCTTGTACTTCGAAGTGACTCTTGCCCTCACGCCTTATGTATATGATTTCTTTGGACTCTAAATTGGAGGTGAGTCCAATAATACACATCTGGTGGCAAGATCCTACCTAAAACTCCCAGACTTTATTTTTGATGGCCCCAAGCTCCTACATTATTAGTCTTTGTTGGAATGAACTAGGCGCAAAATCAAATACTTTCAAGAGTTGAAAATTTCTGAGAATAGTACTTGAGAACAAGTAATGAATGTAATTTGTTAAAACAATGAGAACAAGGCAACAGTGCTGCCAATTTGCCTTATACAGAGTTATTAACTAATCAGTACTGAGTATACAAAAACAAGTTGATTAACATTTTGATAATTAGAGATTGAAGTAAATGTTTAATTAGAAGTTATATTACAAAATATCTTGGTGTCTGCATTACTGTAATGCAGTTTAGAATTTTTGACAGTAGAGAAAGAAACTAGTTTTTGAAACTGGAGTTGGCTTGTTTGCTGTTGTGTGAGCTAATAAGGACTGCATCCAAGAAGTATTTGAATACTTAGCACAAGTTCTAGGGAAGAAGGATAATCTTTTACAGTTGAATACAGTCACCCCCCTATAAGATATAGATACGTTCCAATTTATTAGGAATCCGATTTCTTACAAGTCGTTCCAATCACAGCCCGACACGTGTCAAGTTTACGGACTACGGCTGATTGAAAGGTTTTCTTCCATAAAATTAATCGATTCTACACTAATCCGACTCAACATTTCCAAAATACGTATATTTTTTCGTAGTTTTATAGGAATCGTAATTATAGGGACCGTAATTATAGGGGGGTCAACTGTAGTTCTAAATTCTTACATTTGAATACTCCCATCTTTAATAACTATGGATTAACTTGGATTAAGCCTGGTAATAAAAACTTTTATGTATCTAATAGTGTTTTTACAATTAAAAAGGAACATAGGAGATGAAGGAAAAAATTCTTAGTATCTAAAGTATAAAATGAGTTAAAAATTTTTGAATTATTAAATTTATATCTAGTTAGTGTTAAGAATTTTTTTTTAGGTTAAAGTGATTTTGAATTAATATGTATGTTAATGCATCAGTATTTAATATCTAAATCAGTGAATTCAAAATAAAATTTACATATGATGATGATATGATCTGATAGATATGTTAAATATTCAAACTTTTATTTTGGTAAAATTTGAAATATTTTGCAGACCTATAAAGCAACACCAACTGTAACAGGTTTTTTTGAAGTGGAGCTTGAGGATGGAACTTTACTTCATTCTAAAAAGGTATAAATATCAAATAGTGCATTTAGTTTCTATTAATAAAATAAAATGTACAAATTTTTATTAATCTTTTAGAATGGAGATGGTTTTGTTGACAGTGAAGTTAAGTTAAATAAGATTATAATGGGAATAGAGAAAGCACTTGAAGGCAGATAACTTAATGCATTATTTGCTGAAATTAAAAACGATTTTCATGCTTCATAGGTAAGAAAAAATAGTAAATTTAAGAATTAAAGAAATCAAAAATTCTTTGATTTATATTTAAAATACATTAAATGCTGTTTTTCCAGTTGAATTTTGCTAAACAATACAAATGCCTTATGAAACCAAATCCTCAAAACTTCAATGGCAAAAGGGGGATTTGGTGGAAGTCTTCAGGAGTTCTGTTGGTGAATTTTATCTGTGATCATGAAAAATCAAATTGTCCATATTAATTTTTCCAAATGAAATAATTAAGAAATTAAATTATCTGTAATTTATCAATAAAATTGTCATTAATGAACCACAGATCCATTCACTTCTTTATTTTGTAAATATCATCATAGATGTGTGCTATAATTTGTCAATCCTGTAACCTAATGAAAGAGATATGCAATGCTTGAGAATGTTATTTTCTCTGGATAAACAATTACATATTGAATTTTGGAAAAAATGTACAGTTACCTGCAGACTATATTTTTAGAACCACTGATATATGTAAGGTTTATTTATGTTACTTAACAGGAATACATTCAAAGAAATACATCATTAAGCAAGCATTATAGTGTATACTTAGACAAACCTATATGGCATAGTCTACTAATTTAGGATATATTATAATATAATTGTAACACAATGATAAATACTTATGTATCTAAACATAGGAAAGATACAGGTGGCTAAGAAGTTTTTAGTTCCATTACAGTTTTATGGCATCTCCATCACATATGGTGTGTTGTTAAGTAGCCCATACCTGTGTGTATATTTATATATCTATCCTATAAACCTTTAGTGAATTAGATTCATATTCCATACAAAACACATTTAATATTAATTCTTTTTGCCTCTTTATCCTTACTATTTTACATTTCTGTGTATATATTGTCTACTCAGACCTTGTTTATTAATCAGACTTATTATACTAGTGAAGTTTCTGATTAGCAAAGAGAGGAGATAATAGTAAAAAATCAAAACAAAATATCATTATTTTCACCTGTTTTTGTTTTGAATTTTGATTAAGACAGGAATGTCCAACCCATGGCCCACTTAGTATTTTTATGCAGCCCACTGCACCCTAAATTTTTAGGTGTATTTTCATTTACTTTGGTAAAGTATGTTGTAAAACTTATTCTTGTTTCACTGGATACACTTTGACATGGCCCACCAGTGGCTAAGCTGTTCCATTCCCTGAACACTGAAAATTCAGTTATGGGTTCACGCCTTGCTCGAACAGGTTGGCTATGTGGAGTTCTCCGAGTTTTATCCATGTCTGTAATGCCTGAATACAGGCCATTTACCCTTAAAAGATCTTCTGGAAGGCATTATTCCTGTGCATTCTGGCTATCATAATAAATGTATCCAACTACTAATACTATCCAATGAACATAC
The DNA here is from genome assembly GCF_000671375.1 of Centruroides sculpturatus. Lineage (NCBI taxonomy): Eukaryota > Metazoa > Arthropoda > Arachnida > Scorpiones > Buthidae > Centruroides > Centruroides sculpturatus. The sequence continues at coordinate 50,206 of NW_019384407.1, read as the reverse complement.
ACCACACATTCCATGGGGTGAAATAGCTAGAGAAGCTTGTATCCAACTTGCTACTAAACAAACAAACACTTTGATGCTATAATGACAAAACAGTTTTCTAACACCAATTACATCTACAAAACTGTTATGATTGTGGAATAGTATGTACTGTTGTGAACAATTCTTTTCATGCATGAAAAACATCAAAACTGCTGAAAGAAATAGGTTGAATGATTCCCATTTAACTAACATTTTTAGAATTAAGTACCATAAAAGCAGATAGTGACAACATTATAAAAGAAAGGCAATGTCAAAAATTGCATTGAATTTATTTGTATTTTGTGAGTGTAATTTTTTTACTGTCAGCAATACAATATTTTTTGTAATATTATATATTTGTTATTAAAATTTGATATTTACATTTTGAACTTTTTAAAAGCATATTTTTATATAAAGTACCTTTGTGGCCTGCTGAATAAACCTAAATTTCTAATTTTGCCCATTAGGAGAAAAGGTTGGACAACCCTGGACTAAGATCTCCTCTCTTTGCTAATCAGAAACTTCACCAGTGTAATAAGTCATATTAATAAACAAGGTACAAGTAGACAATATATATACATACAAACCTACATTTAATAATTTTCTCAAACTGTTTTCTTAAAAGTATAAACACAGTTTTTCATCAAGTAATGAAAACAAAATGTTTTGTTTAATCTTTAATATAATTAATTCACATTTTTTAAAATAAATTAATCTGGATGCACAGGGAGTGGTAAAGTTGAACAAACACGTTAGTTAATGTTCAATAGTGTATCCTTTTTGTGTAAACACTGCTGGAGGACATTGTGTATGAGGTATATGGATAGAATATTCAGTATAAATCAAAAAGAATGCTTTTATTGCTGTAATAAAATATAAATGAAATTATTTTAATGAATACTAATACAATTTCTATTCTGAACCAATTTTTTTTCAGTGATTTTAAAAGTTCTGAGTTTTTATGTAAGTTGAACATATTTAAACATAACTAAAAATTATTTTGAAATGTTTTAAGGGATCATAAGCACAACTTACTAGATTCAGTTCTTACATTTCAAGTTTGACTTTGCTGCTTGTCTTATTTGAATGAAGAATAAATCTGATAAATGGTTATTTAAAAAAATTTAAATTTTATATATTTTATACAACAAAACAAACAGTATAAATATGCTTGCATACATGCAAGACGTGTTCAAAAAATTTCCAGAAAGGGTAGTAAAATAAAGAAAAATATCAAAAAACAATTTTTTTTGATCAAATTTACATATGACTTGCTTGTGTCATGCTTTCCTGTGATCGTGTAGTTAGTTCTTTAATTACTATCTCGCATATGCAATAGTAATTTTTGTAAAAATTAATCAAATAACAAAGTTCTTTTTCTAATTTGTCACTGCAAAGTTTTTTTTTACTCTTTCTGCCCTGTGGGCACTAAGAGGGCCTCTTATGGCAGGCCCATTATGGGTTCGGCCAGGCCCACAATGGGGCGACCGAGTGGTGAGGGACGGGGCCCGACATATCCGAACGGACCACCCCCCAAAAAATTCCTGGGGATTCCTTGACCCATCCAGATTCAATCCTGGGTCCCCCAGAGCGGTAGGCTGCCACCTTGACCGCTCGGCCATCTGGCCTACTTCACTGCAAAGTTTAGAAGAACAGAGTTGATGCTTCAAAATTTTCATTAATTTGAGAAAAAAAACTAGAGAAATGTATATCCCATTAAAAAAACAAACTTTACAAACTGCTTTCTCCTAAAGTTTTATCATCAGAATACTTTTGAGTGGCATAAGATTTAAAACTGGATGAATTGCTATGATAATCAATGCACACATTAGCAAGAAGAACTGCAAGAAACAATAAATACATTTTTTGTAATATAGGTTCATACAATCATTTAATAATTTTTTTTTGTACTTTCACCCAAAACTGCAAAAAAGTGACAGAAAAATAATTCCAGCACAATAATGTTAGGCCACATACAGTTGTTTCAATTATTGCATGCTAAAATGTGAGGTCATTCAGCAATCACACCTATTCCCCAATCTAACTCCTGGTGACTTTTCTTTGCTGGTTTCCTTTTGAAGTTTACTTTTTGAGTCAAAAGAACTTAAACAAATCAAATTTTTCATTTTTTAAAAAAGGTGATTTTGAACTAAGAAAAATCCTAATTTCTTTACAAATAACTTAAGGAATGTTAATATTATTAGCTAAAATAAGCATCTATTTTTGTTTGTTTTATTACTAATGTTTATATAATTTTTAAATTTTATACAGAACATTTTTTGACTTTTAAAAAATTTAACAGGAAGTGTAATAACGACAATCTAAATTAATGAAAGTTTATGCAAAACAGACCTATATTTTCTGTCATTTATGCTTGTTTACTTTTATACAAATGATAGTTTCATATGAATTATAAAATTGATTTTGTGTAAGAAGTGATAAAACAAATAAAAACCACAGTCATAAGGATACAAGGATTAAATTGATGGAACACTTAGAGGACTTTAGAAAGGGAAATTTGCCCCGTATTTAGGTATTAGGTACCCGTACATGAAGTAAACTTGGAAAACCATAGCTCGTTTGGTCAGTCACGAACCCAGGATCGGTTCAAGTACCACAACACTGATGGTCTTGAAAGGATACAAAGCCATACCAATAGTTAATTTATAAAAAATTTTTTTATTAAAAATTAACAAATTTTCACAATTATCAGTGCTAAAAAGAGTGGTTACGTTGTGGGTATTACAAAATTAGTCTAGCACTCATTAATTGATTATATAAATCTTTTTTACAGATATTTTAGAAACGTGTTACTGTATAGAAATCTAGCAAAATACAAACCCAGTTCATTCAGAGGGAAGGAAAAAAAAATTTTTCCCCTATAATTCTACACTACCAAAATTCTGTGAACTGCTGCAGATCCTTCGACGCTGATGTGATCCACTCGATCCAATTCCATTCTGTGAGGTAAAACGGAACTCTGTATTCCGTTGACCAGAATCGAATAGCTTTCATTCTGGCACAAAATCTGAATTTCAAAATGGACTCCCGCCGAAAACGGAAATTTTCCCGTAACGCGAACTTCTTCGCCCCATTTCTCGTCTTGTCGACTGTTAATGACGATCATATCGTTGCCCGACGACCATCTTGGATTGTAGTGTAAAGCGATATCCGCGTGTTTGCTGTTATCGCATTGTAGATTGACTGCCATTCTGAAAGACAGGAAGAAAGAAAACGTTTAACAATGGGCAAAATGCCCAGTACTGTGGTAGGTCCAGAATTCGATATTTTGGATCGTAAATGTAATTCGAAGGCATGGAGGCCTGGAGTAAGTTCAAGTATCTCGACTGGGCCTTAATTCTTGCATATTAAAACAACGGCCCGTATAATTATACACCCGAATTATGAAGTAAATCATCGCCTGTCACTTAACGACGTTATCAAAACTTCTAATTATGGCATCAATCATTCATCTCGACATTTGAATGACATTGACTGTTGCAAAATCAGTTATTTTTGTAATATGTCTGTCTATTAACGGAATTTTTGCTAAAAATAAATTTATAGAACACGTAAACGTCCCATGAAGATAAAAGTGAATATTAGTTTAGTATGAATCGTGTGTATTTTCCGTTTTATTCAAGTTTTACTGTATTTAATATTCACTTAGTGAAATACAACACAAAAGCATTTACAGTAGTAACACAGGTTTTACTGCAGTATTTTAATATAGTAAGTAATATTTCACTAGGTGAATACCAAATACAATAAAACCTGTGTTATTACTGTAAGTATTGAAGTACTAAGTAATGTAAGCGTAACTTAAGTATTGCAACACAATACAGTACTTAGTTGTGAAGTACAGTACTTCGCTACGTGAATATTAAGTACAGTAAAACCTGCCTAAACAGAAGGAAAACTTCGGAAGGGAGCGATTTTTTGTTTTAAAAAACCCATTCAAGTCACATTTAGTGAAGTACTAAATTCATATTTAGTACTAAATTCATATTTAGTACTTCACACACACGTTCATACCTTCCTAGTTAACACTTATGCCCACGTGTCACGGTTGACGATCTGCTTGTTGTTTAAGAAGGTCAAAGGGATTCTTTCCAAGACAAACAATTGGGAAGGAACCATTTACCGCGTGTTTTTAGTTCCGTATAAGTATTTTAAGTTTAGAATTACAATATAAGAAAAATTTACACTAACCTTTCAGGCTGTTTATCGATTATACCCGATATAACGACGATATTTCCCGCTTTTAGCCCATTTATTATTCTAGAAGTAACTGGAAGCTCCTGAAATAGTGAAATAAAAGCAGAGATTAATCTGAGAATTTTTTTCTTTTGTAATTTATTTAAAAAAAAAACTTTGTAAATACCGGAAAAAATGTCTGAAATTTGGATTTCTGCAGATTCTTAATTCCTTCTTGCGAACTTTCCGCCTGCAGATGGGTCTGAAAATAAATTGTTATATAAACAATTTATCATGTCAGGAGACATTAATTCGCCTGGTGTACCAAATAGTGCGATTTATTTTGGAAAATGTCACGTGTAATTTCCGCCTGGGGAGGGAGGAATGCAGAAAATAGTTATTTCTTTTGTGATCCAGTATTCTTAGACAAAACAAGTCTCTTCCAAAAAGGTAGTCATAGTTTCGGAAATAGAAGTCGCAAATCAAAGAGTAAAAACGACTCAGACGGAAGAGATGTGTGTCGTCGGTAGGAAAATATTTTGAACCTTCTCCAAAATTGACAAGAAGCTGTTACTGACCGACATAATATAAATAGTAAGAACGGGAAAGTTAGCTTCCATTTTTAAAGTTGATGTTGATTTCTAATATAAATCATTCCAGCTGTCAGGTTTAAAACAATGGATCAAACTGATTTTTCTTTTTTAAATTTATTCTTAACATTCCCAGTTCTTCACCGAACAGGAGAATGAAACACTGAACTACACATAATGGAAGATTTGTCAGTGGAAAGTTAAGATAAGAAGCATCCTTTTTGTTTTACAATAGGAGCCTCACAGCGAAAGAAATCGATCACAAAGATGCATCATCCATAAGAAGAATAATGAAAAGTGTAGAACAAATTACAAATGCGTTGATACAGGTCTAATCTATTTATCGCGTGGTTGCAGAACACCTCGCTTTATATTGTTTTGTGGTGTTGGGGCATTTAAAAAAAATACCGCATAATTCGGGTATAAATAACTGGTCTTTAATTGGTTTCATTCTTCACAATGCATTCGTTGAATGAGTGGGCTTTTGTTCTCGCAAGACTCAAAGACAAACAAGAAAGGATCCATATCTAATTAGTTACGAGACATCTTGTTGTTTGTATTTGTAAAAGACCGTGTTGTAATGCTAAATACTTCGTTACCGAATAGATTAAAAAGTGATTTGTGCTTTTTTACAATGAAAGTATGTGTATGGAATTCACGAAGATTGATGAAAACAACACGCATTTGACAGCTTAATAGTATTAATATGTAAACACTACTTACCGGTGTGCGATCGATCCACACGTCTTCTATATTAACATCACCTTCGATATACAGTACGGAAGCGTAAGAAACGTCTAAACGATGTGAGAATAGGGCGAAGGAACTTTTGTTCACTCTAATATTAAATTCTTCTGACGAAACAGCAATCTGAAGATAAAATTGTTCACCCTCCTCAAAGGGCATCTTGCCTTTCTTTTCTTCGCTTCCCCAATTATCATCGGATCTCGTGTTACGTACGACATTACGGTCTTCAAAACGGGGGTTAAAATGCAATACGATGTCGTCGTGCTTTCCAGGACCACACTGGATGTTTGTCACAAATCTAAAAAGGAAAAACAATGTTATTTTTTGAGTGGGAGGTGAGAACAAATAGAAAAAAAAAAAAAATGTGACACTCACTGCTCTGCACCGTGATTCACAGTTCCTCTGATGTTGTATATATCTCCAATTTTGGCATTTCCTGGTATGGCTAATCTCAAATGTTTCGGCTTAAGAAGATATCGAACCATTAATCGATGATTAAAATGAAAGAATTTTCATGTTTGCAACTTACCATTGTTTCTACTGGTATGTGAAGTGACTGCACAATGAGATTCCCCTCAATACAGAGATGAGTTACGTTCGTTAACGATAAATTTTCTCTGTGGGTAAAGCTGCAGAACAGATCTCCATTGACTTCAACCTGTCAAAGAAGGACTAATTTAAATATTACGCAGCAATTTTTGAGTTATTAGAGTCGAGATCTTGAATTCTCAATACCTCGTAGGTATTTCTGTAAGAAGTGAGTATCATGAAAAAAGGCTTTCCAGGCACGAACGGGGATTCCCCATCCGTTTCTTCCTTACCCCATTCTTCTTTATATCTACTGTTTCTAACAACTTGTCTACCGGCATCACTGGGAAATCGTGGATTAAAATGGAAATATATATCAGCAGTTTCGTCACAGGCACCTCTTTGCAGGTTCACAGAAAACCTGTATTTTAGTAAAAGGAAAGGATAATTAACAAGACAGTTTCGCACGAGAAATTCTCGAATGAATTATTATGCATATGAATCATTAATATTATATTATCAAAGCTGTCCGTTATTCTCTACATTGCACGCGACACCGACGCTGCCAAAATAGTATGACGTTCTCCACACCTCAAACATTGGATACATTCCAACATCACGTCAACATGCCGATAATAAATGACGTCTCGCGCGTCTATTTTCTTAAGATATTTCTTAAAAATTTAATTTTAACCACTTAAAAACTTGCCCGGAACAATCGTTGGGCACAATTCCCTTGATGTAGATCTTGCTACCTATGTTAAGTCCACCGGGTAATCCACAGATGCACGGCAGCGACTAAACGGTAAAAAAAAAATTACAAAAAATGGAAAATAAAGATACACGCCGTGTTAACTTAGTTAAAAAAATGAATAATTAATTAAAGAATTTACCGGATTTCTGTAATGCAAACCCGCTTCAATATCGGCTTTCTGTATCAGTTTATCGAGAAGAGTCATTCTTGTCCGCCACTTTCTTTACAACAAACAAATATGCCGTTTGGTTTGGTAGCAATCCACGTACCGAAACCGCCCAAATGTGCTCGATTCTGGTTGGTTCGATACGAGTGTGACGTTTAATACAAGTGGCGGTGACGTAGATTAACAGGTGTTACATTCCTTTCGATATTAGTAAATATTGTTATATCGCTTAGTTGGAAAGGAATTTTGTCGACTCGAACAGATTTCCAGTTCTTTTGTCATTCGAAATAAATAGTTTTGTGAGTGTTCTTGCCCTATTTTAATTATTCTTAACTTTTTTAACGGTCACGTTGCCAAATTCGTGTATTGTCGAGTTTGATAACACGAGAACGTGTTAATTAAAAGACACGCTTTAGTACAGACGCACCTCCAACAACGTCCATTTTTTAAACAAAAATACATACATACAGTATAACTTCCACACAACGGATATTTTTATAATATTCCCGTCCGTGGTAGTTGTTCGGAGGTTTGTACTTGGAATAAAAATCTATAGAAATAAAGTAGTATTGAAAGAAGTCGATAGAGTCGAACGGTTTTTATTATCTTTATTGTTCGTTAGTTGTTGTATAAAGCTTTAATGATTGTCTGGAATTAATTAGCAGGAGGCCTACCTGTACTTCAAACTTTCAATAAAGAACTTACTAAACAATTGACTATACATCTACATATATAAAGAATGTTTATAAAGGGGTGTGTAAACCAATTTTTAAGGCTGTATGAGGGCAGATTCATGTAGGAAATTCACGAAAGTTTAGAAGTGAATTGCTGTTCTAATGTGAACAGTTCAAAAAAAAAGAACTGATCTTATACTTTGTCTTAAACAATTACACACAATTACACATAATTATATGCTTAAATTATGTTTAAATTATTGATAATATAATGCTAATAACATACAGATGTACAGTACAAACAATACTAAGTAGACACAAACTAGACTAATGGAAAAGTCAAGGCTACGTAAAAAATTTAAGTCTAATTATATCACATTTTTATAGAACAATTCTAAAATAAAAATTATATTTAATATACAAGATATTTAAAGTATTTTTAATTTAAAATTAGACTAAATTCTGGGTATTAGGCCTACTGTATGTCATGAGTAAATTAGTGATTCCAGAATCTCCCTGAGTAATAGTCACTTAATAGTGTAGTGTAGGCCTATAGTGTATTTATTTGGGCATCAAACGAGATATTTTTAAGTAACTTTGTGCAAGTGTCAACAGTTGAAGCATAATTTAAATATTCTAATTTACTCATTTTGTCTTATGTAATGCTAATTGTTAAGTATATTTAGGCCTGTGTATAATAAGATTATGGATTATTCACCTCGTGTTACACATTTATTACTTATTATATTTTATTACAAAACGAGGAATTTCAAAAATATACAAGTTGAAATTCCTTATCTTATGTTTTATTGTGTAAGAACTGGTACTGTGTTTAATAAATGACAGAGCACATTGTTCTGATATTTTACATTTAAGTTTAACTCGAAATCGAATAGTCATATTATAAATTATTCTGTCGAATTGTTTGTTCCGTTAAGCTTAAATGTTGTGTCATTAGAAGGCAACGCTGTCGTTTGGCCCGGAGGGCTCCTTAAATTTAGTCTTCTATTTAATAAAATATGACACTATAGATTGGGTTTGGGTTCCATTCGAGGCTTTCGTTATACACGAATATGAATTAACTACTGAATGTAACATTACACAAGTTTATTATTATGAATTTTAATTGTTATTAGCAGATGGCCGAGGCTGTTAAAGAGTGGTCCTACCGCTCTGGGGGACGAGGAATCAAATCCGGGCGAGTGACTTCAGGAATTTTTCACCTGTCATCCTGCTAAACCCACGATGGGTATAGAAAAAAGGCCTGTAAGTGCCCACAGGGAGGAAAGAGCTAAAAAAAACACACACACAAATTAAAATAATGGGAATTAATATTAAGGAAATAAATCTTTGGACTTATTTATACCGGAAATTTTTACTACAATAAGCTAATTTTGAAACAAGTTAACAATTTCCTCAAGGTCGATATAGTGATTAAACTTTCAGACCTGTCTATGACGTCAGCGGCTTTGGTGCCAGACCGGATACAGCATAAAACGATGGCTCCAGTCTCACCTCGCACATCTTGTCCTTGATATATGTAATTTAGATCTACAATTGTCTCAGCCGAATAAGAATTGCCAAAATATATACACGATACGGTTAAAAATTTTTGGAAATTCTTTCTTTTTATTGAGTCAAGAGGATATCCACTTTACTTTCTCTGTTAGACGTTATTTTTAAAATTTTCTGGCTTGGTTATTATGCCAAAAAGTCGAATTTATTACCAATGGTTTAGTCACAAAGTATGTGTTTTTATTAATTGTGCTTTATTTAGTAATTGTTAAAGAAAAAATATAAGAGGTGGCGCCATTAATATCTATTACGGTATTAAAACTAATTCGGATGTTGAACAATAAACTCGAAGGTTTTTATTTTTTTCCGGATAAAATGGAGAGAGGTATGATTCATCTGTATCATATCTGTAGGTGCAGTGTGTAGGCACCGGCTTGCTTAGTTAATCCCCTCGTTTATAATGTTAGAAATAAATAAAATTATGACAAACTTAACAGTTGTGTACACGATTATACATCATTTACGCATGTAGAAAGGTGAAAGTGAAGCTAGTCTTCAGCTGTAGGGACTCTACCTTTATTTCCAATGTTTGCCTCGAATTACTTTGAGAATTACGATTATAATATGTGGAGTTTTTACGCCATCCTAAGGTCAATGAACGGTCAATATTGGGAATAAGGGGCCAAAGCTCCCCTAGTAAAATATAACAAATTAATATAAAATGAAGACAAAAGATTTGCCTTAAGATTTATATATTTTCTTTTGGGGGGCGCTTCCGACGTTCGTCAGTGTTGGTGAGTTTTTGAGTGAGCTGTTTTTTATTGAATTATAGTGCTTTGGATATGTTTGCTTCTACAAAATGTNTAAAGTTTAAATATATATGTTTTTTAAATTATGTAAACATCTAAATAGTTTCGTAACATTTAGAAATCAGAATTATTATTAGAAAACAATAATTATTACAGAGAACTACTGTTTTATAAGTTATGTCATATAGTCTACTTTTAGCTATTACCAGATATTAATTGAAATGTATTTACAATTTTGACATTATATTTCGTTAAAACGATACGATTATTTGTCATAAATCCGCAATTTCATCCAAATTAGTATTTATTATCTTTGTAATTGTTGACTACACGGAAACTTCGAAACAAAAATGGCCGCTTTTCCTTTTCGTCCAATCAACATCGCACGATTGCATAAAGCATGCCGAAAAGGATTGTGGTACTTTCCATATCTAAAGCTTTAGGTAAGAATATAGTGTTGTAATATTAATTAATTTTCTCAATCAAAATTTTAAGTTTCATTTTGACAATGGATGGCAAGTTTTCCGCACTTGCTTTTATGCCTACCTTTTTCAATTTATTTAGTTTTTACTTTGTTAAGGCCTAGGCCTGTTTAGGTCTGTAATAATTTTACTTGTTTTTAAAATAAACTTGACTTCGTAGTTGTATTCTGCACGAGGAACCTTTTAATTAATAAACGGAAACTACGTTTCGTTCTTGTAAGAACCGCTGGTTGGCGTGCAAAGCAAAGTAACCCTTTGTTTGCCTTAAAATATCAAAAATACGTTTCAAAGATAAGACAAACTAGGTTATTTACTTTCAAAGATATTTCTATATGAAGTTAAAATCTATTGAATTTCAAATAATTCGGTTATTTCATTGTCTAATTGATCGGAAATACAATCGATTCCATAAATTTAATCGTTTATGGTCACGATAATTTCAATGCACGGTGTGATGAATCAATAAAATAATAATTACAGAGAATGTTGAATGAAATTAATTGAATAGTTTGCCAGCCGAGCGGCAAAATGATCGTCTACACCGCCACGAAGGATCCGGGTTCAAATCCGATTCGAATCTTTGGCTCTCATTTAGTCTGTCATCTCTATGACACTAACGCTCTAAATTCAACGTTGCTGGAGATTGCTTTTTCTGATCGCTAAGCAACTTATTCTCTTAAGGCACACCAGGAAATAAATTTCCTCAATAAACTAATGCTCATTTTACGAGGATAACACTCAAGTATTCGATAAGAATGACGTGTTTTCCATTTAAACAGTTAAGTCATTCATTTGCATAATGTTTCTGGAAAGACTACCCTATTGGTAATAATGAACAGACAAGGGAAAAGTACAAAAAAGAAAAGAAAAAAAATTAACGCAATTTTTGAGGTGTGTCATTACAAATATTAGTTTGACAAAATTGAAGTTATATTGTTACGCATTCTAGTCACGTGTCTGGATGATTTGCATGCTGTTACAGTTTTTCTCTCCTGAAGACGAGCGTGCTGGTTAATCACGTGATTGAATGTGGAAGAAACCGGAAAAGTGAGATAAAGACACAGGCAGAGGATCTAACATGCAAACCAGCAAGATATTACGGTATGAAACAAGTGTTCTATCTGTTATTCGTATTATTTTTATTACTAGTTTTTCGTATTGTTTTGTAACGTGTTGAAATTAACCTGTAGAATAAGCCAAATTTAAGAATCGTATAAAGGAAACTTGTATTTTCCGGTCCCGAAATCGCACGTCCAGTAAAGTTGGAGCATTTGCTCTGTTATCGATGTCGTAAGAGGAACGTATATTGGCATGATAATGACAAGCGTAACCTTCGTAATTAAAATTTTAAAGCCATCGTCATTGACACTACAATAATTTATCATACAATGCTACTGTGGTTGCCAAACTGTGATCCTCTGACCCTTTTGATCCTGGAGATACTTTTGGAGGATTCGAAAGTCCATTTTCTAAAAACGATTTTACTCCTTATTAGCATTTACAATTTTTTTTTTTTTTTTTATAAAACCCACACCTATCCTCAAAATTAAACCTTTTTTTTTAATGTTAACAGATTGCGCCACCAAATGTTGCCGGGAAAGGCAAGCAATTCGTTGCTGGATATTTTTTACTTGTATTAAATTTTACAATATCTTAATTATGTTATTTTAATGAAATTTTTTTTTTCAAATTAACGCAATTCAAGATCGTCAAAAATACAGTAATAAAATACAATAATAATAAGCACCCGGGGTATCTTATATTTTATTAAAATTAATTACCATCTAAAAAGGGGCGAGTTTCATCCATAGAAAGTCTCCCGCCCGTTGCCGTATTTCATTAAACTTATTGATAATAGGTGAGGACGAATAATTTAAAAAATAACTTCAATATTTATTCAGTATACAAAGTTACGTTATTCTCACAATCGTGCTTCTGTTACAACAATTCACTAATTCGATTTTATTATCTGCTGCTTAAATAATAAGTCCAATAGGACAAAGAAAAGAGGGCGAACAGAGTTGGAAACACAATTCTGGACGCTCTGTCGTAACAATTGACATCTTTTTCCTTCATAAATCCTTGTGTTTTGTCTCTCAAGTACGACAACCACGTTTTCGCCACTTTCTTTGACACTCTCTTATCGTCCGTTTGCGCGCAAGATGGCCGAATGTTGATGACCTTCGCCTAGAAAATACAAAAAAACGGACAAGATATATGAAATTTCACGTTAGAGTAGGTTGTTTTACGAAATATTGTGAAATACCTTCATTTTTCCCTTGGAAGATTCGTATCCTAAAGCGTATTCCACTAAAGAAAAGAATACCATAAGTATACAAACTATAAACCAGACATCCAAAGCCTTCAGATAGTCCGCGGGGGGGACGAAACTTCTGGACTGAACTAAATGCGTCACTAGGGTAAGGATTGAAGTGACTCCTAGTGTGATACGAGCGGGCGCTGCGTTGATATCGATCCAGAATGAGAGCCAGGAAAGCACCACCACCAATGTACTGGGAATATAAATGTTCATCATGTTACCGGTCAGGCGCCGTATAAAGGTAAAATTGGCGCACAACAGCGTGAAATTACCTATAAAAGACATCGTAAAATAACTGTTAGGTAGGCCATATTGAATTTTCTTACAGCCCCAATAATTAAATCTAGTCTAGCCCATCGGAGTAATTCAGATTTACAGACCAAATAAATTTTGCAACATCGCGCCATTAAGACTGCTCTGGGTTCGAATTCCAAATCTTCCGATTGGAATTTGTAACTTAACAGGTCAATAGGCCGTACATAAATTACGTAATACGGATGTGGGTGGATTTGCAGGAAATCGTTACGATGCGTTACAGTGTTTATAAAAACATAATGCCCGGACAACAGTGTTGCGTAGCGAACCGTATTGTTTACGTCACAGTTTTGCATGTTGCACGTGTAATTAATAATAAAGTAATGCAACGTTCGGTTCCCCGTGCTGTATACAATTAATGAATATACAGTATATATCCCTATAATATAACATTAAATATATATATATATACATTATTATACTTCACCATATACTGTATTATATTTATGGTATACTATATAGCAGTGTTTCCCAACCTTTATTTTGTGCTATACCCCACATAAGCCTTTCTAATACTGTATTCTTATGCCTCCCTAACATATACAGCGGCTATATGGTTAACTTAAATATAGGGTATATATGTACACTACACACCTTTTTATATAGTAAATATTCCACAGTTTATAAGGAAAATAAAACAGAATATTATGTAAATACAGTATATAATTTAACCGATTAGAATATAAAAATATTATTTTATAACGCGTTTTCTGTTATCGGAAAAGGCCCAGTAATAAATGACTTACCGCTAACCCATCTTTGCATTAGTTTGTTCGTTGTGACGTCTATAATTTCAAATTTCAACAGATTCATATTTCGGAGATGAATACTTCTTCCGTAATTTCGATAAGGACTATCTTTTTCTCCCATCCATTTCAGTATTGCTTCTCGATCCGTATTCGCCACTTTATTATTAAATAAAATCATTTAAAGTATTCTCTAGATAAGGTTATCGGTAGTATTAAAATTTAAATGACTTACTAAATGATATTAAAAAGGTACAATGCTGAACGTCCATGGGAAAATTGTGCAGATTCATCATACAATTGACAATAAAATTGATTCTAAACAGAAAATAAAAGTATATTAATTCATTTGAAATCTGGAAAATTAACAATTAGCATTGTTTGTTGTTCGCTTTCTTTGAAAACAGCTTACTATAGAAGATTTTTTTTTTTTGGAAGTTATTCAAAGTTTCTTTAAGTGAATGGCCGTCGAACTTCGATTTATTTACTTTAGGCCACGTCTTAAGGAACTATTGGAATGTTTTCAATGTTTATTGAGAAAAACAGAAGTTAAGAATGTCAAATTCGGTATTTGTAAAATATTCAAATACCAAACGAATAGCGGGTTCTCTATTGGGCTATTATAAGATTATAATTACTAAGCAATTTGGCAGAAGGCAGAACCGCTAGGCCGCCCTCTCTTGTTAAATATAGTAAGTCATTTTACGTTTTATATGAAACGAAAGCGCCACGTAATTAAAATGAAAGTTTAAATAATAATAATAATAATAATAATATTTTTTAAAATTAAAAATTAAAGCCGTTCACACCTGTACTTATAACACAAGCAGTCGAGGCCGCGCTAAAGCTTGTGCAAATTCCACGTTTGCACGGGATTCCAGCAAATGCGGGAAATTGGGAGTTTTCAAGGCTTTTTTCACCTGTGTAACACCCAAATGTAGGCCCAAAGAAAGCCCTCCCGGGAGGCATTTCTCTTCGACAGATCGTGTTGCCGTATACAGCAAACATTATATTAATACATGCGGTATTTTACACTTGCAAACCCTATTAAACTATGCGAGTTTTATGTTTATGATTTAAAATTTCCTATTCAATTATATGAAATTTTTATTCCACATTACGGGCACGTTATTTTTCTCGTGTCCGTATGTTATGACTACGAGTGTGAACGCCTTTGAATGATATTTATGTATATAAAAATCTAGAAACATACCATACCTGGCTACATTATACAACGATTGATCGGGTAGAATTTTCAAAACCGTGTGTCCGTATCCAATATTAAATCTTTCTGCTTGTTTGCTGTTGGGAAAAGATAAGTAAGGTTTCCAAATTTTATCTGTTTCGTTTTCGGGAAAGAGCACCGGATATTTCGCCACATATCTCTCTAAATTTAATCTCGGATCTTTCCAAACCGTGATCAGAAATAGAAGAATACGAAAATCCTAAGAAAAGAATAGCGTGTTAGAAACTGCAACTTAAAAAAAAGAAGCTGCAAAATATACAGGGTCCTCTTGCAAGTCTGGAACCATAGGAGCCGTGTTAGATCTTTGTTTGTTCTTGTACGGATAAAACATGACGCCGTGTAAAATGGAACTGAATTGGAGTTATTTTGGTGACGTGAACCTACTGCGGGTCCACACCACCAAAATAAAGGATTTGGCGTAAAGTTGGCGAAGGATTTAATATACCGTGTCCAGATTCACGCCGACTGCGGGTCCTCATCTGGAAACAACTCGAATTCGCTTAATTTTATTCGGCGCTTTGCCCTTTGCCCGTAAGTTCTGTGGCTCCAGACTTACGGAACATCCTGTACATACACATTATATATTATTAATAGATCTTCGCGTGTGTTGTGCTCATTGCTTAATCGATCTTCACTTACCATGCTAATTTCGTTGATATTGTCGATACCTATCACTTGGCAAGATGTGTATACGGAGACGGGAGAATCTGTAACGAATAAAATAGAAACATTAACCAAAATAATCTTTTTAATAAAAAGTTAAGGCCTGTCAATGCTCCAACAAAGATTGTAGGAAAATTAATATGATTTTATTATATTAGGTCCGTATTATATTTAGTTACAGTGTATACTGTACTTGTGTTTGTGTTGTAGATCAGTAAAAGTATAGCTCATTTGAACCTTACATTACTGGTTAAAATGAAACTAATATTTGTGTATTAATACACAACATAAAATTTTAAATGTTAAAATAGTTTTTTTTTACTGAGTTCACACTTCTAAATGTGTGAATCACCAAAAAAAAACTCTTGTAATATGTTATTAAATCTCAAAGCTTGCTTAATAAAACCAGCAACGAGTTGCTCCACTTTCCCGGCAACATTTTAAATTTTGGTGGCTCCCATTTGTTATTTTATTTTAAAAACTTTTTATATTTTAAGCTTTTTTTTGCCATTTTATAATGAACAGGGATGGGTTTTATAAAAAAAAATTGTGAATGCTAATAACGAGTAAGTCCGACGTTATTGGAGATGCACAAGACCGACTTTATCTCACCACCTCGTCGACCTTTAACCTCCAAACTTTAATAGCATCAATCCCCCTAATACACAAACCTTCCTGCAAAATTTCAGAAAATTTCGACAAAAAGCACGGGTGTCATTAAGCTTCAAACAGGGTGAACATAATCGTGCCAACACCTACATATACGCACACTGACATCCATACACGCAAAAAAATTCAGGGGTTTTTCTGTCTTTCTCGACATTTCAATGTCCCCGAGTCCGAAAATATAAAAATCTCGGTGGTCATTTTCGACCATTCCTTCTGTTATAATAATTCTGCATATTTCTCATTCTCAAATTTTCTCGTAAAAATGTGCAGAAAAACCGCGACACATTTTATTAAAGGTCCTGTTACTATAAAGGTCCGTTTGGTAGTACTATATACAAAGTACTACCAAACGGTGCTACTTTGGGACAGATTTAGGAGGTGGCAGGCTGCAGCTCTGTACCCTTTCTAGGAGGTTTCCTAGTAAAGCCGGGTACTTCCGACTGTAAAAGATTTTATAAGGCATATTTTTTTCCCTTTCTGCACCCTTCGAAAGATTTTTAGATCCACTATTGATCTGGTTTGTGCTGTCTAAATCTAATAATAACCGAATGATTTACATGCAAATGTGCCGCCAAATCATGCAACATGAAAGGCTTTTGGATCATCTTGCAGAAAAATATTATTTGCTAACCTTGACCGAATAAAAATCGATTCGGATCGTGTTTTACTATTGTAAAATCGTTTATAGTTTTTAATTTTCAACTACTAGTATTTTCTTTCGAATCGTAAAATGTAATTCTATGAAAATCGCTACTTTATTGTCATCGTTTATAGTTTAAATAATTAAACGATAATAGTTATTTTTTCCCTGAACAACTGTAACATATTGATTAGAATGATTTAAATCTAGTATGGCTGCTGGCTGTAAATACAAATCCATCACGAAAGCCATTGTATTTTAAACGTTGGCTTTCGTGATGGATTTATATTTTATAAAATTTCATAAATAATTAACTCGCGTATGAAATAAATTTTGCAACTCTTGTTAATGATGATTTGAAACCAAAAAAAAAAAACAATACATATTTTTATACGCGCGTGACGTTATCGAAAATATGTTTAAGTTATGGAAACGCAACACTTGGGCGATCTGCCTATGGGGGATGCCTTCCGGGAGGTCTTTCTAAGGGAAACTGTCCCCTATTTAGGCGTTATACAGACGTGGAGAAAACCCGGAAAACTCCACGTGGCCAGCCCGTCCGAGGGAGGCGCGAACCCACGACCGAACTCCCAGTGTTCAGGGTACTCGCTCGGCCACTGGTGGGTTCTCGAAAATATGTATCGTGTAAATTTCGATAACGTCACACGATCCTTGTGAATTTTCACTTAAGTTCTATTATTATTGACTAATAATAGAACTTAGGCCCTATGTTTTAAATTAATAGGGGTATACCTCGCTAATACGGCGGGTTAGTTTCAGACCACCGCAATAAATCGAATGATGGGTTTTTGTTTTCGTTTGCCATGCGTATAAAATTCTGAGAACCTATTTACACTAGCATTTAAAAAACCTAGGTCTAAAAAACGATGAAAAAGTAAAAATAATAAATAAAATATGTAATACAGAAAGCCCCATAAGAGCGAGGCAAACGCCGAAAATGAATACACAGCGAAAATCCTCCAAACGTACACTTTCGCTCGGAACCATTGATGGTCGCGAGGTAGGAATGATATGCGAAGCGCGTTAAAGCGAAGTACCCCTGTATTTTATGGGCGATTTAGTGAAATAAGAGACACTTCGCTTTTAAGCCATGCAGTTATATTGTGATAATTTCTATCAATGGCAAAATGTACTGTAATGCACATTGCTCGAGTTATCCGAGTAACAGTTTAGCTGCAGAATTTAAAATTGGTGAGATGGTGGGTTCAAATCCCGCTTCAAATGGATGCTCGTGAATGTCTCCTTTGTTTACGGGTTATCCAAACGGCGCTTCGTCGGAGTATTGTTTTGAGCTACCTCAAACGAAACCCTCGCTAGCTAATGTGCCAATCTTAACACTAAGATTAAATTATATTAGTATTACGTTATATCCAAGACACTTATAAAATATTTCTGTATAAATAAACTTACTGTTAACAATTGGCGCGAAATGCGAGTTATAATCTTCCGGTACAATTCTGTAGTCCATTTTGATGAAGGCATAAACAGTCAATAAAACAGACGAATGCTCGTGTGTTGGAAAGTAATCAATATAATTTGTTTGGTGAGTTTTCATTGCGCATAAATCGCATGTTTTAAAACATACATGGCAGTTATAGTGATCGATGTTTGCCAAAATAGAAGCAGTTAATGGCATCGATATTCGTCTATTGTTTAAATTATCTGCTTGTAAATCTGCAATAACGCGCTTTAAATATTTGTAAATGATCCGATAGGCTAATACTTTTTTTAGAAAAACTCTTGTAGTTAATATTGTGTTATATTCGTAACGTGATATTTATAAACATAATTATAGTTCTTTAGATTAATTAATATACATTGAATTAAAAATTTCTGTGCGGTTATTTTTAGTATTAAGCACAATTTCACTATTGATTTACTCAAATCTCTGTTGAAACCTTTTTCAAAGTTAGAATTTGCTTTGAAAAATTAGTTTGTCTACTGTAAACAATGGCAAGAAATACCAGTTTACCTACTTTTTAGTAACACGTAATGGCGTGTTAAGGCGCTGCTGAACACTACATTTCGAGGCATTCTTCGAAGTATCGTTGAGGCACCCCGGTTGAAAATAATGCCTGGTCCGATTGACATAATTTTTTTTTTAAAAAAAAAACCTAAAATTCTCACAAAATAGGGAACAATTTTCTCTCTTCGTGGAGACCTCAGAAAGCCGAGGCTCTTTAGGTCCAATAGATCCAATCTGTTTAAGGAAGGCTCTGCCTTTGTGTAAGACTGACTAGAGTTAACTATAAGATTCAAATATATTATTATTAGGTAAACTTTTTAAATTTTTTTCGATTATTAAAAATAATTTATTTATTTTATTTATATTATAAATGTTGGCAATGTATAAGAACAGGTTTGTAATTCTTTATTGGACCCCTTACAAACCTGTTCTTATACATGGATATATTGTTAAAGATTTGAGGTAATTTTTTTTTTTTCTCTGGAATTCATCAAATATTTCACTGTTCAATTCGATGATGATCAATAGAATCCTGGACTTGCCCACAAAATACATTAAGATTTGGGTACAACAAATCAATTTGATTTATTTTAATTACTATGGAAGTTGTTTACTGTAACTTTGAATATTATAGAAAGGGCTTCGTAATTGAGTTTTATCATAGAGCTCGGACACACGTGTAATGTTAAAGTGCCAAATTTAATCGTTAATATCTCCAACACCAATGAACCAATTTGAAAGAAAATATTTAATAGATTTAGTGTTTGCGATGAGGACTACGGAAACCTTCAATTTTGAATAAATTCACAACTACTGGCCTTAAAGTCGTTGCAAGTACTGTACATTAATGTATTTTCTCTCGTTTTAATTGATTACAATTATTATATAATCGGCAGATTTTAATCTGTAAACCTTATAGGTCCTAATTTCTATCGTCTCTCAAATTTAATACAGTTTTAAAACCCTCCGATGCAGCAATAAAACCATCGAACACACTAGTCTTGAGTTCGTGCCTCACCAACGGGCCAAAAGCTTATTAAACTTCCTCTGCACGTAGAGTCCTCGTTTTTTTTACGTTTTTAACACTTAAATAGGTACCAGTTTCCCGTAGAAGTCCTCTCGTGGGCATCCCCGCGGCAGATCACCCACGTGTCGTAATCAAACAAACAACCCTTCAAATACTATTTATCCAACTTCAGCAAACGTCCCGTACATCGAATTTTAAATACATTTATATTTAGCTTCAAATCTTTATTCTTTAAAAGTACACGAAAAGATTGAACTGCAGAGGAAGACTGGTAGTCTCATCCCATGACAACAATACCAAAGTCACGTGCGTAAGTCCAAACAGAGGAATTAAAAGTATCGATACGTGAGAAAAATATTTATGAAAATCAAACACGTACAGTAAATAAACACAGACTTCGAGGTCTCCCTGGGTTAAAACAATAGTTAATATTCCATAAAATGATTTTTAAAACTTCCAAACTTTAGTTTCCGTGCTGCGTTTGTTTACTGCCAACAATCGTACAAAATTTAATTATTTGAATTAATGTATTTTAGGTGTTGTCTCGGCTACAAAAATATAATCAGAGAAAACATTTAACTCCTTTGGGAGGAAAATTTTCGAATTGAATAACGTGACTTCCGGTTTGAATCGGAAGTTCGTATTCACTTAATCGGGGCCTTCGGCTTCTAAGCTTTCCACTTCTAGTCTCGAATTTCATCTATCTAACACCCTTCTCGAGATTAAGGAAAGGCAGACAGTGGGAATTTATAGGAACCCCGAAATTTACTCTATTATATAAAACGTGATACAAGAGCGATGTATATTACTGATTATTTGGTAAGTAGGTGATGAAAAAATATGTTTTATTGATTTTATTTGTATATAAAACGGATAAAATCAACGACTTTCGGTGGAGAGTAGAACCTGGTATTTGTGAACGACCCGCCTCACTCTTCGCCTTTTCTATAATTTCTATAGTAACCGAATACTTGTGTATTAAAATCATGTAATTTGTACAGGCCATTGTAATTTTAATAATAGATGAAATAATACAGTATAATAATTATAATTATCCGACTACTTTTGTTCTGTTTGTATATTTTACAATATAAACGTTTAATCTGTTTAATTCTTCAATAAATTCTGTCGCCAGTTAATTAATAAATGGTTGTTGAGGATTAACCTTAGCATGGTTGGGTCCCGTCGTCCCTTTCATTTCAGAAATGTCCTGGTAGAATCGTTCTCCATTCGTCGCTCACAGCACACGTTCTGTGGAAATATATCGAGATGAGAATGGAGAAGATGAATCTTTAAGGTCATACTGTAACCAATTTCAGTGACTCTGACACTAGATATTCATAGTTTTTTCCTGTTTTCCAGAAATCCTCTCACCACTGCTTTGAACGAATTGATTATTCACCAATAATTGCACTATTTTTCAAATAATATAAAAAAATTTTCCGATTGGAAGGTTTTTGCGTGCAAAATCGTGTTCCCTAGTGTTGTTAATGCTTATTTATTGTTTTTATACTGATATTAATCTCTATGATATTAATGTTTGTTGAATTCATGATACTCCTCGTTACTGAAACATCTATTTTTTTTTTTTTTTTTTTCAACTTTCCACCCTGTGGACAATAGAAGGACTTATTTTAGCGAGTTTTTTTTTTTTTTTTTTTTCAACTTTCCACCCTGTGGACAATAGAAGGACTTATTTTAGCGAGTCCATCGTGGCATCGGCCAGGGCCATAGTGAGGGACGGTGCCCAAAATATCCGGACAGACCACCCCCGAAAAATTACCTGGTTTAGGAGGACAAAGTCTCCGTTCAGAGAACGTTCGCTTAACCCAGGTTCTATTGTTATTAGTTTAAAAATAGTGTCTAGACAAATAGAAGTTTATTATTTATTACTTATTTTTAAATTTAACAAATCATAAAATTTGAATAAACTTCGGTTTCTATTTTTTATCACACAAGTACAATAATTGTCATTTATTTATTTTATTAAGTACAGGGTTGATGTAATTAAATTTTCCTTCTTCGGGGTCTTCTATAGCTCGATCTAACAACCGGAACATCGCCAAATTTGGTAGGTAGATTAATTAGAACATGGAAAGCGGGATTCCGCAAAATGATTTTAATGCCGAAACTCGCCGAGAGAAGTAACGTGGAGCTGTTGTAGCCGAGCAAGCCCATGCTTTGGAAAATAATACGGTGACCACGCATTATAAAGTGAAGAGAAAGCGTCAGAAAGGCATTCTTACTGATAATTATCGACTTGCGCAACACGTTCCTTCAGACAGGTTCTGTTATTCTTATCGAGGTTGCAGTGTTTAGTCCACGAGAACCATACTACCTTTCATCTTATAATTAGTCTGACTACCAAATTTGGCGACGTTCTGGTTATTAGATCGAGCTGCTCTCCGAATAAGAAAAATTTAATTACGGCAACCCTGTACTAAATATCTATTTATGTAAAAGTACGTAACCACTCGAAAATGGCAACAGAGAAACACGACAACATAATTAAAATGAAAACGGATAAAGTTGTAACGGGTGAAGCTGAACCTTTTACCATCTTTTTCGGTCCTCCGTCCGGAATTTCGTTTTCTTTTTCGGGTGGAAGTGTCGTAGATTCGTATTTTGACTCGGTCGTAGTTACCACTGTAGTCTTTTGTGTAGTGGTGGTTGTAACCTCTGGTGTTTCGGGTTTGATACCTTCCTTACAGAGATTTTCTTGAGAATAATTCAATAGCAGACAGACCTTAACACAAATTGTAAAATTGAAAAATAACTCGGCAATGTTGTTATAATTTTGTTATACAAGCAATCAATAAAATAATACATAAATAACTATATAATTATTTAAAATTCTTATTTCTCTTTCTCTCTATATATATACACTGTCAGATTGTCAGACCTGTCTTATGTGGCTAACTCAGTTTGGACACTACAATTCAATGGTGCTAAAACTACAGCTGTGTTTTGCTAGCTTCCTTTACACTATACAATAGAGTTGAGCTTTGATGGTGGAGGCAGTTCACATTATACACAGTAGTTTTGGTTTAATGTGAGGACATTTTAAAGCCACTTTGATTATAAAATAACCTCTAACACTAATATTTTATTAGACTTTCATATATTTCAGGTGTAGGCCTACGCCCCTTACTAGAGTTCGGCAAAGCTCGGCTCATTCAGTAGAATTCCATGACAAAAAAGTCCTTTAAAAATTGCAATCCAGGATTAAAATTTTTTAATCACATTTTAAATTTATTTAATTTAAAATATATGCTCTCCACCTCAAATTAGTAGTGTCTTGCCCCCTTCACGTCATACTTTTCCTTTGCCAATAGAGTCCTGCCGGTTATCCATCTAACACCTTTCGGAGAAAAACTTTTGAATTGAAATAACGTGACTTCCGATCTAAAGCGGAAGTTCGTATATAGTTAATGGTGGCCTCATGCCTCTAAGATTTCCATCTCTTCTCGTTTTTCATCTATCTAACTTCGTTCTCGAGATCAAGAAAAGACAGACGGACGGACGACAGTAAGGATTTATAGGTCTACAATTTTTTTTTCAAATTGCACTCCAATATATAATGGTCTTTCCACATGTAAAGATGTGAAGTAAGCAAGCTGCAATTTTTGTAGCTCGTGCAAATCCGTCCCTGCCCAAAGTTGTGACGTGTCTGACTGTATACGCCATTTTTAATTTAATATTATACACGAATACAAATTTGCATTATGTACAAAATGTAAAACTATCAATAATTTTTAAAATATTACTCACTTTATCTCCTTTTAAGATGCAGTCATAAGCCTAATTATTAGGGAGAGGAAAAAAAAAAACACAAATTAATCGGTTTAGAAGGATTTTAAGTCTTAGAATTATATAAAATTTAAAAAGAAATGGCCGTTATTACAGGTTACTTTTTAAATATTTCACCTAAGGAAGATAGTGTCTTCCTTGGGTACGAGCCCGTAGTATAGTAGAAGATACTTTCTCTTCCTCGTGTGAAATCTTTAATGAATTTTAACAGGTAATACTTTGCGGAATATTTAAAAAATTATATTTTCTTACTTTTTGAATATGTTGGCAACTACATAATTTAGTACGATTTGTTTTAACTTCTAAATAAACGTCTTGCAGGCAGTAGGCAGCGTCGGTGTACTGCAAAAGAAGGCATTAATTAACGCATTACCCATTCTGCAAAATTGCGTACAAAAAAAACCAGTAATACCTTGACCGAATTCTCTTCCGATTTTCCTAAAATGCACTCGAAAGTTTTGGTTTTCATAATATTTTCTGGAAATTTTTCGTAGTTTAAATATAAGTTCGTACAGTATACGCTAAATCTTCGTATTAAAAGTCGTACTTACGGCATTTTAAGTCGTAACAGACGTTGGCCATGTTCTCTTGGATTTTGGGACAATTTCTATCATCGCATTTAGCCGAATTAAAATACGCAAAACTCGCAACAACGGTCCAGAAAATGCGATGTATTAGAGCTAAGTCTGCCATTTTGACTTTCGTGTGTCGTAATTTACTATTTGTATTTGCAGAACTGCAGCTGTGTGAGCTTAGTACTTGCACTGCCACCGAAATTTAAAATATTCTCGTACAGGAGACTGTTCGTAGTTTTTTTTAATCAATAATTAATGAAATAAACCTTTAATAATACTTTTTTTCTATCGATTAATTAGATATCGTTTCGTTTCTAATAACGTATCTCCAGAGGAAAATGGCGAGACGGAAAGTAATTAAAAGCGTAAATTACGTGCGCGTTATTGTTCGATATTTTAGAATTTTATATATTTAATTATTACGTGTGACCGAATCTCTTGTACATTCTTTTGGTTTAAATCGGTAATGAGGAATGTTTTCTGTAAAAGTAGGCGGAGTTGCGGATGCTTCTAGCCAGCTGAGTACCAATCTAACATGCTCCAAAACCGCCAGTAGACTAGGTATTAAAATATTAATAATACATGCTAGTGATACGCAAAACTAGTAACATGTATCCTAGAGATGGGCGAATACTCTGTTAATAAAAAAAATTCAATACTATGAAATACTTCTAATATCGCGCCATACGTACAGTACAAAACAGCGTCTCTTAGGCCGGTTTCAGATAGGGAATTTTTCGATAAAATCCCGTAATTTGGGGAAATTTGCACACTCTTCGGGAATAATTGACTAAAATAATTATTGATATTCCACGTATTGAAAATATTAAAAAATGATAACGTTTTATCGATTTTTTTTTCAATTGTCACACACTTTGTCTTTCGTTTATGTACAGTACATATTATTTGTCCGCGTGGAATTGAAGGTATTTAATTTTCCACGTGTAACTCGGGGTTTTTTTTTTATTTCTGAACGGTACTTTCTTAATTCTAATAAGTGCTCTCCAGTAGCCGAGTGGATAAAACAACCGAACACCGGTAGTTAGTCGTGGGTTCAATGGGCCGACCACGTGGAGTTTTCAGGGTTTCTTTCACGTTAGCAACATTTAAATAATGTCCAGCTTCCCGTAAGTCTTCCTAGGATGCATCCCCTCGGCAGATAGCTCACGTGTCGCATTGTCGTAACCAAATAAACCAAACTAATTCTAACATCGTCACAATATTCTCGATTCTTTTAGTGGTGCAGTATAATATAAGTACTATATATACAGTATATACTACAAGTACTATAATGTAATAAAGGGTTAAAAGTACGAAATAATCTAATAGAGTATTTCGTACTCTAATCTTAATCTTTGGTATTATTTTCTACCCAGGCAACGATGGGCTCATCTGCTAGTAATTTATAAATCTACTAGCAGACCCCGCCACGCGTTGTTGTGGCTCAAAATGTATCTATTATAAATTTATAACACTTTCCCGTGGGGGGGCAAATTTTTCGAAAAATTTCTTCTTAGTGTACATTCTCTTGACGTACCCTATTAAAACGCAAAAACCCGCATCTAAAATAGTATAAATAGAAGCAGAGTTCTTTACCGTAAGCCTTAATCCTAACCATCTTCCTTCAGTGGGGTTGAATTTCGACATGTATATTATATAAAAACACGTGCGTATTCGAATGCAGCGTTGTGTCAAAATTTCAAAGGAATCGGTAGGAACAAACGAACATTACATTTTTATTT
>NW_019384407.1:0-22591 GCF_000671375.1 Centruroides sculpturatus | reverse complement strand
ACGAATTAGTTAGAAAACAAATGACTATTATGTTTAACATACGAGTATTTAGATTTTTACAGCTATGGTGAGAAACGTTTAAAATCTACAACAGCCCTGTCGCGTCCTTTCAGATATACTAATGATGCGACAAAAGAGGTATTTGAATTGACCGGTATCGGCACCCTGGGGATTTGGCAGTGCGTGCATGCACGCTCTGCAACCGTCTTCGATTCCATTCATTAGCCACTCGTAGGGAGCTACTTGACTAAGTGCATTGTTTTAAGATTTAAAAAGTAAAGAATATTTTATATTTTTATGTACGTTTCTTTGCAAAGCTATATTTAATTATAATTTTCTTTAAAGTATATTCATATAATTGAAGAATATTTTGTATGTACCGGTACATCCACCACATATTTTATTTTACCGAGTAAGTTTTTATTATTTTATTTTTAATTGTAGCCCTTATATCGTGGCTAGCGATTCGGAATGTAATTGTGATATTAAAAATGCATTTAGAGAAGTCTACGGTTTTTACTGGCTTATCGAATAAACGATACGAATGGACCCTAGACCATCACTGACGCGCAATTGACTGATTGCCCCTGGATGTCGGCTTCTTACAGAAACACAGCTTCCCTATAGTCAAATGTCACGGCACGCCCCTGATTAATTCGGTAAGCCTCAAATACTGTCCAGTTTGGTTTGAGAGAACAGCTGCAAGTACAGTACATACTTCAAAATAAAGCTCTTGACCTATACACGATGCTGAAGACAGATTTGAGATAGGTGCAAATGGTTGGAGTATGGCCCGTACAACTTATTCTTTTAACCGTTAGAGCAATCCATTCCTCACCCCTACTCTGAACAACTGCTGTTTTTAATTAACGCCTAATTAGAAAAGACTTTAAATTATATACCCCATCTTCCCCAATTGACTCGAATAGACCCATTTTGTGGGAAACCGCAATCTTGCAACCTGCACCAAACTAGATCCCGAACGTGTTCGAATGTTTTTCGAAACATAAACCATTATATCATTGTAAAGTTTATACTCGTATGTTGCACAGATTAGCTGGGCCAAAGCGGAGCATCGAGTGCCAAAAAAATTATTCTGTCTTGCTCATATGAGAAAACATATAAGCGGAGAACAATAGGTTTATGTACTTGTATAAAAAATGCTTGATTTTATCTTCGTATTGGTTAAATTAATTAAATATGACTTTCCTAAATAATGTCACACTAAAGATTACTGCATTTATTACAAAATTAATATTAAAAAATGCTTACCATTAAAATATTGACTTCAATGACTTGTGTAGAAAGCTAATCTTAAAAAAAGAAAATATTTAATTTGAAATAATGCTGTTTACAATTTCTGAACTGCATTAAACTTGTTTTTTTATTTTCTTACTTTTAAAAGTTTTGTTAAGTATTGAAGTAGGTTATACTAAAAAAAAGATAACTACTACAAAACATTTTACATTAATTTAATTTTCTTCAATGTTACATTAATGATTCTAAATTAAATATAATAATTAATATGTCATGTATAATTAACTTTTATTTAAGTAATAAATTAGAGAGAACATACTTTGACAGTAATTTGCTTTTTAAAGGTTTTTTTTTCCTTGGTGAAAATAAACTTTTAATCTTGCAAGATTAAGTTGTTCAGATTCTATGAATTAATTGTAAAAGCATTTCATAGAGCAAATATCTATTTTTATTCAATTATCCTAGCCTCAGCTGTAATAATAATAAAAAGCAGTCAATTTTCTCCCCTCACCAATGAAGTCCAACTTACATTAGTTAAAGAAATTTTATAGGTAAACTGAAATTTCAGATTTTAATGAGTGTCAAAATGATAAAGTCTAAGAAGTAATTTTGATCAGATGTTAATTAAATAACTAAGAAAAGCAAGACTAAATTAGCAGGTGAAAAATATTCTCAATCAAAAAATATTGTCTGCTGCTTCTCTCCTTTATTTGAAGATACACTCTTACTTCAGTTGGTCTCATCACTATGAGAAATCATTTGTTTCATTTCTGTACTCAAAAGTTTGATTATTTTATTGCTTTAATGCCTTAAAGTTCGTATGTACACGACATAACCAAACTAATTATTGGGAACGTTTGACTTTAATATAAAAATTAAATTAACCTTGGCGCCATTATTATAAATTTTTTGGCATTAAAAGTAGAAATAAATAAATCTGGCTAATTACTGAGATAAAGACAACAAAATATCAAATCGCATGTATTTATTGAGATGTTACATAATCTTTATTAACAATTATTGATCTTTGTGCTTTGGGTAACGATTATACAACTCGTCGTAGTCATTTGAGCAAGGAATAACTTTTGTTGGTGATGTTTTGGAATGTACCTAGGATGATGACTATTCTTAGTTGTCACGTACACACCTATGCATGTTGTAGATATTTTCTTTCTGTATCTTGTTTGTAATTTTTGAGCTTTGATAGCTTCTTTTTGTGCACTTGTTTTAGTTGCCTCCTTTTTTGTCTTTACATCAAAATATGTTATGGAATATGAAAATCTCTATATTCTGTTCACTTTTCCTCTTGTGATTCATTTTAATCTATCATATGAAAAATGCATTGTATTTCTGCAAAATTGTTTTGAGATAATTTGTTGGTATTAGCACTTTTTACTTCAAGTTCATTTAGAGATATGTTGGCATTTTTTTTCTAAGTTGGTCAGTACTTGCATCGTTTAACATTTCTGCAAACAATATATGATAATGATGAATGTTTGTTTATATTCATCTGTTTGACTTTCTTTAATTTTTCTGAACATCTTGACTTTTTCCTCTTCAATTAGATATATAAATGTGACATTATCAAGAACATTGAGTGTTACTGTTATATTTTCTTTCAATGATTCATACTTGGTGGAATAAACATTCTTAAACCTTTCCACTTTATAAGGCAAAGTTGAAATCCTGTTTTGTCACTATTGTATAATCTCAAAGTATCTTTCAACAAGTTTTCCAGCTGTTTTGCTTTTAAATAATTGTAAACGGCAACAAACTATTTTATTATATCAGATTCTGAAACACATGCACTCGTAGCTTCAGTAGTCCAGTTGTTACAATCTCCAGATCTCTCTACAGAAATGCCTAACAACAAATAATAATTATAATTAGGCCAAGTATTTTTGAAATATCTATTTTATGCATTCGATCACAAAATACCTTTTAGCCAGCCTTCCGCAGGCCAATTATCTTAAAAAGGGTTCTCGAGGATAATCCTGCAAGAATTGTTGCATACTTCATTTTTTCTTGGAATCTGTGTTGTGAATTGCACAATCCAACTCAAATAAGTATAATTATCATAAACAATCATTTTCTGAATGAGATTAATTTTTTTAACAAAAACATTACTTACAAGACTGTTTTTTGTCATTGATCATTAATATTGGCGATGTTCTGCAAGTAGCTTTTAATTTGGGGCGCTTTACTTTAAATTGTAAGATCGTCTGTGGGACGTCATATCCGATCCCGTTTCATTCTTAATTTCACGAAGCCTTTTCTATTTTTCTAGGACTGTAACTAGGAGCTTTAGGCATTATATACTGAAAGTAAAATTAGTATACTGACTAGATAAGTTATTGGGCATATAAAAAGACATTAATTGGCCATCTCATTACTGTAAATTAAGGATTTTGCAAATATTAAACAAATAATTAAAAAGTAGGCCACTACATGTCTTAAATACAACAGATCAAAATTAGGAAATAGCAACTATAATAATTTTCAAATTTTATACATTTGTGGTGATTGTATTAAGGATACAGTGGAAAACAAATGTGCCCTTCCCACAAACTTCTAAAAATATGGTGCCATTCATGCAACAACAGTGACTCCTGTGGAAATAGTTTCTGCTGCCAGTAGTTAGCAAAAAAAAATTTAATAATTCTGTCATGCAATATTTCCAGAATAGTTTTAAAGATAAGATAAGCACACACTTCGGATGGATGTGTGGATGGATGGATAGGACATTTGGAGTGGACAGAGCAGGCAGAA
Source organism: Centruroides sculpturatus (assembly GCF_000671375.1). Lineage (NCBI taxonomy): Eukaryota > Metazoa > Arthropoda > Arachnida > Scorpiones > Buthidae > Centruroides > Centruroides sculpturatus. Next base: position 18,565 of record NW_019384407.1, on the reverse strand, counting down.
TTGCTCACTTGGTTGCATTGCAGTGGCAATCAAGCAGAGTTTGGAGCAAAAGAAGTATTCAAATAAACATTTTTTTGGTACCCTGCCTATTATTAAAAGAGGATGCTGTAAATTATATAATTTTTCAGTTTTGACCTAGAGAAATTAATGTAGATGTAACTTAGTTAATTTGTTAAAAAAAAAAAAACAAATAAAAGAAATGACACAAATGACAGCACTCCACTAAAAAAGGGAAAATTTCTGTAAGTGGCATATACAGGAATAGCTGGGTACCCTAGGTTAGTGACACCAACAGCTCAAGACAAACTGAATGCAAGATTTCCTCCCATACACATATCCATAAGTTATAATGCAGACAGAATTTTTCCTCTCTGCTCTGCCCACCTACTCCAAGTGTGTGCCTATAGAACTCTCATTAAAAAGGTTTAAATTTAAAATGATAAATGCTTTTAGTGATTTTAAAGTAATTGGATAAATGGAATTTTCAAAGCAATTTTGAAGAAAAGTAGCTTCGGGATGCTATCATATTTTAATATAAATTAATTTAGAGTAATGTTTAAAAACAGTCAATCTCAACTTTATCATTTGACAAATTCTTTTTTTTTTTATTTACATTTTCCTTTAAAAATTAAATTTTACATTATGTAATATTTTTTTTCTGATTTGAACCAAATTTTCAATATCATATAGTTAAATCATCTATAATATTTTGATATAAAACACATCAAGCATAATTGTAACAACATATATCAACACTATTCAAACAGAGGGTATTCTTTCTAATTGTAGAAACAAGCAACTACCAAAATAATAAAAATGTATGCAATTTGAAGGCATGTGTAAAGATAATTTGAAGTTTCCTTAGTACATTCTTCTCAAACAGGAACAGAAACACAAGCGGAAAGGACTTCTACACAGTATTAGGCTGGGAATAGCCCATAAAAAAGGTTAATTCCACTTGTATTTAATTAAATTTCTGTGATACGAGAAAAGACGTACTAAGAAGATTTTGAATTACTTTGCTTTCGCCTTCCAGTTACAAACATTTCTAGTAATTTTTTTTTTATTATTCTGGATTTTTACTGTTATAAATACAAAAGTGTAACATCACTGTGCATAGTAATTGGATAAAATATTTAATCTGGAGTCATTTTGCAATGAAAAATGTTGACTTCTGTGTTCCCAATTCTTGACTATTCAATTATTTCCTCGGACATGTAAATAAATATAAAATTGGATTTAATATTAACAATTTATAATTTCACATGCACTAAATTTATATATTCCCATAATATATTAGTTTATCTTTTCAGATTAAAATAAAATTAAAAACTTTGTTAAACAGGGCAGAAGAAACACAATGTTAAGTGTGTACCAATACATCACATACAAACACTCTTGTTATAAAATAAGTTATCGATGATATTTTGACAACAGTACAGTGAATGGTTTCACTGATTGGTCCTCAACCCTATGTGTATAAAAAAAAGAAGAAGATAAATAGATAAATTAAAAGAAAGGAAAACAAGACCTCAACATAACTGTACAGTCATCTTATACAAATTTTCATTTCTTTTAAACACTAAGTTGCTACTAATGAAAGCAATTGTCACTATATATCTAATAAGCACAGGTATCACAATTTTTGTTAACTGGCACAATTTGTGGCTGATATTTCTTGTTGTTGGCTACGTGGGATTTTTCAAAATGCGCTTCTGTCTGTAATCGTAAACTTTTCGGCAAAAAAACACTATCTCTGATGAGAGATGACCCGGAGGTAAGCGATTTTTCCTGGCATATTCTTCTTCCAAAATGGGAACAACTGAAACTTTCAAACATATGCTTTCGTCTAGTATTTTTAATCTACTTCTATACCTGTAACAAAATAAAACAATAAAAATAATTAAAATTATAACAACAACAATACAAAATTCAGTATATAAACTGTACAGTGCATTATTAATCTTGTATATACATATTAAAAAAATAAGTTGGTTTGGTATGATGAGATACGGCAATGAAATACATGGGAGATCTGCCAGGGGATACCTCCCAGGAAGACTTCCTGTGGGAAACTGGCCCCTAATTAGGTGTTAGATATTGAAGAAGACCCAGAAAATGTCTGTTGGTCAGGTGCTAAGCCACGACCAATTACCAGTGTTCGGGGATTTTATCCACTCGGCCACTAATGGGCCAAAAAGCAAGTTGGACGCTATTAAATTACAAAAGAAAATTCATACTATTAAATATTTCTTTTATTTAATATTTTAGAAAGTAATGCACTATATTAATTATTATAATGTCAACAATTGATCAAGACCAATTAGACTATTTTAAAATGTATTTTACTCTAATAGTCATTTTAAAGAACATGCATAAAATGTTTAAAAAAATGAGTTCAAATGTATTTCTCACCTGCAATATTCCGAAAATGTAAGAACATAACATTTATCCTCAATACAGGCTACGCTATTAACATCTCTGTGCTTAGATGCAAATATTTCATCTTCACTATGGTAATATTTCCTTCCTTGTTCCGTGTGTTCCGGTCGATAATACCACAACAAACTCATCATCATTTCATCTGAAACAAAGTTTTTCGGATATCATTTTCCAGTTGGCAAGTTGCGAGTCAAACACTGATAATCATCAGATAAAAGATTATTTTTGAAAAAGCTTAAGTTTTCCAATCCTACCATCGTATGGATTGTCCCACAATGACACAATCTTTGCCACAAAAGGCAAATCTGTTTTCCGAGGTCCCGATTTCAGTAAAACGCAATCTCTAACTCTGATGGTGTCTCCTTCAATATGTTGCATTGCACGATAACATTTCCTCATTAAAGGCGGGTCATCATTCTGAAAAAGTCAGTCTTTGTTATGCATAATAATTTAATTTAAGCATCAACATAAATAATTAAGGAATGATACAATTTATATAGTTTTCTATGCAATAAAGCAAAACTCTTTTTCCCCCTTTAAATATTATTTTTAAAATCACAGGTAATTCATTATGTATTTTGTTTGACTGTAAATAAACTTTGAATCAAAATTATTGAATTATTTTAAGGCGAATGGACTTGCTTGTTATCTCAAAATTTACGAAATTCTGAATACAGAAATCTAGAATAATTTTATATAAACGAAAAAGTTTCTTAACAGATTTTAACTGCATTTATTGAAATGAAAACTATAAAGCTGTCGGACTGATTTCAATTCCTATGTATTGGCAGCTACCTGTTTTTAAGATCAAATTTATAAAGCCAAAGAGCAGAAAATAAGATTTTATTGGAATCATCTAATATGATTTCTATTCATAACTTGTCATATTTGATATTGTTCCTAACATACTTATAAATCAGATAGAAACTTAAATCTTTAGATTTAGTGCTTTCAAAATTCATCAATATTATGTATACAAAGCAAATATGGAAAGGAAAATTATATTTATTTTTAAAGTAGAAATTTAAAAATGTTTTACAGAAAATATGCCTTTTTTACATATTTTAAGATCCAGGTAAATAGCACTATTGAAAAAAATTTGGTATTTTAACTTTATTGGATAACTAACTCTATAGCCATCAACACAACCACTTTCAGTACAGTATAATGTGTATTGTTCCTAAGATCAAAACACATGTCTAAGAATAGTTCAAAATTGTAGGAAAAGTTTCTAACAAAAAAGTTTTATTTTTCTTTCAACAAGAACAAAAAAAATGATATGCGTGTGTGTTGAAAAAATGAGTACTTATGATTAAAATAATATGCTTGTTTCAAATGCATAACATTTAACACACTTTTGTTATAAATATGAGTGAGTACAAGAATATTTCCGTAGAGAATAATATATCATTACAAAATACTGAGTGTGTTGTTTTCATTTAGTCTGTCTGTGGAAAGAATCATCATTGGTATTAACCAACGAGCATCAGCAAGTTACTTCCAATTTCTTCCTCATTTGTTAAACGGTGTCACTGCCGTTATAAACAGTGTTATGGAAGCTTCGTGTTCTGATATTGGAATACAAGGAAGTTTGTGACAAATCATGCATTTAACAACTATAGCAAATTTTTTATAGCATGAATTAAGTCAATTAATGGAAAAGTTGTTCTGCCACCTAGGTAATGCGTGAATTTTATTTTCTATCATTAACATATTAAGTGAAAAAGTACTGATTGGTTTAAATGGAGCGATGTTGTCATGCATGATGTTGCTCTCAACTGGATTCTTTCCATAATGAATTCTCCAAGTTCTCACAAAACAGTTCATTATAGTGAGGTTTAAATGTAAATTTACTTTGGAGTAATTAAGTGCTGTTTAAACTAAAATGTAATATCCATATAAAGGTATAAATTCGAAATCTCAAAATTCTTAAATATTTTTTGCATCAAATCTGCATAAAGAATTAGTCTAATATTTATTTTTAATTTGACAATTTGCATTCAAAAATTTCATCTTTTTGTTTGTAATTTGTTAGAACAAATGTACAAACTTAAATTAATGTTAAAATCTTAAAGTGATTTCTTTCTAAATTAAAAAAATGACTCCAAATTTTTGAGATTTCCATATACACGAATACAGTGGAACCCCATTTATCTGGCCCAAATGGGACCATGCTCAATCCGGATAATCTGGAAAATTTGTTAATGACATAAAATGCACATCTAAACAGTGTTATTTATTTTATTTATTGCACATTATACTTTACAACAATATTTATAGTATAAAGCAAAAGAAATATCTATATTGAATATAAATTCATTGTTTTCTATCAGCTGGTAAAGTACATGTACTGTATATAAGTTTCTTGACCATTTGTGGGGGTAGAACTTTTCTTTGACCTTTTTCAAGGTTAACCAGTAATTAGGCTTAGCACTCCATAGGGAAACCAAAGGACTAATTTCAATTAATTTTGATATACTGTATTGTATTTATTCTTGTTATCAGATCCTCAGTTATAAAGTCGCATGTGTTCAAAATTAGCATTGAGCCAAGGAAAAACAGTATTCTTACAACTGTGACATTATACTCAGGCAAGAATGTACAGTAAGTACTACTAACAAAGTTAGACATGTGAAAAAATCAAAGAACAAATTTTCTGGATAAATGAGATTCCACTGTAATATAAAAAATATCATTGCTTTTTTGTCTGAGAACATATTACAAAAATAATATCAGTAAGTTAACATGTTCTCAGACTATTATATTTATGCTCATGTTTAAAGCTTATTTAAATCTTGAAAAATTCAAATTAATATATACATTAAAACAGACAGGATGTAATTTATGACATCCATATTTTCTGATCTGTGTGGTTTATGCCTATTTCTATTGACTTTAATTATGCAAACATTTAAATATAGTAGTCCAAAAAGAAGATGCAAACAATATGAACTCATCCTGAAATGCATCTATAGTTCCAGTCATTCTCTGACTGTGTTAAACAAGCCGTATATAATGTAAAGGTTGCAATGGCTACAGCCTCTCATGATTTGGGCATAAGATTCTGGTCAAGTGTGAGGAGTACAATAATGCCCATTTTCACACAGTAACATATATTAATGTATAGTAACATATATATTATTATGGCTGTAAAGTTCTATATGAATCTAAACATTTTGATTGCCAAAGCTAGGGCCCAAAAATGAGCCTGCCTTTATAAGAAATGTAATTGGCTTCAATGGACACTACCATGTAGAAAGCAGGAATTGTGTGTTCTGTATATTAACTTCTCACCAGTGATTGTTCCTGCTACAAATCTCAAGCTTTTGTCTAAAGCAGTGATTCTCAAACTTTTTCCATCCACCGCCCCCTCTGTTCCATAAAGTTATACCCAATGTCCCCTAACCCATTTTCTCTTGTGTGAGAAAGGATTGGAAATATTCTTAAAAAAACTTTTATATGAATCTCACACTTTGTCCCCTTACTGTACATTGTTCACAACATCTGGAAACCATTAAACGCAATGTTTCCTCTTATCAGCCCCAATTTTGCCTTTGGTCACCGTTCAATACCCTGCCTCCAGCGCCCCCTAGATCTACTCATCGCCCACAAGGGGGCGTTATTGCCCACTTTGAGAAACGCTGAGCTAAAATATAAGTCAATGTGTTAGAAATATTCAACTTATGACCTTCAATAAAAAATAAATAAAATGTCAACATTTTATATATATTCCGTCACAGATTTTTATATACAGAATTTGTCTGCCGTTGCCCCTCTAGATTTCCTTAACGCCCCCCAATTTCCTTTGAGCCTTCTACTGCCCCCCTGAAAGCCTCCAGCGCCCACAAGGGGGCGTTATCGCCCACTTTGAGAAACGCTGGTCTAAAGGATCAAAGTCTGCTAACTAGAATCTGATTGGTATTGATTTTAGTCAACCAGAAGAGATGAAACAAGATCAAAGGAGTCAGCCTTGTTCGTTGATTGTTTAGATAGGGTGAGGTGGGCAGTGGTTTAAGTACCTTCTTACCATTCCAATGTCTTTGAGCCTGTCATCAAAAGGATCAGGAGTTTCCTGACATCTACAACCTGTGCCTTCTCACTGCTGATAAGACCAAACAATTCGTGGTTTATTCCACTCAGGACTTCCAGCTCTCCCAATTTTTAACACAATCAGGATGCATCAAATTGCACTTCAACTCCTCTGCTAAGTTAGCAGTTAAAATATCCTGTCTTGAATCTAACCCAATTTTGAAGAGTGTTTTTTCTGAGCTACTCCACCACACCAACATTACTGTCATGGTTATTCTTTGAGGTAGAAGATTTCACCACCATATATAGGGAAAATTCTGGCATCTACCTCATCCTTCTGAGAGATCCCACTAATAGAGATGATATACTGATAGATTTTTAGCTTCTAGTTGTGGCCCCTATCTGAAGGAACATGCCACAGCCATCTCCCAAAATAACCTTGCAAGATCAGTGACAGATTTAGCTTTCCAGGAATGCTACACACCACTTTGAGACAACATACGATGTCTACTCAAACCAGAAACATTATCACAACTTTCTACTGGGAATCCTCCTTTATTTATTGCCTAAGGCTTATCAACTCCAATTGAAGGCTTGTCTCAAAAACATTGCAACTGCCAAAATAATGTTTACAGAAAAAAAAAACCCAGAAAATCCCCTAAACTGCACTAGAGCAGTTGAAGCAATGACTACTAAATGTAAGAAATCAATGACATTGAATTTGATCCAATTTTTTGCAGCTTGTAAAATATTTCAGAAAACAACAATAAAGCATTCTGTGTAATGGAAAAAGTTGCATGTACACGTCACATGGAATGTTTTAAAAGTTTAAATGCGGAATCTTACTTTGAATTAAAAATATATTAAAGTACGCATTTCTCTTGTAACTGAGAGCAGCCTACTGTGATGGCCTTCATCTACTATGTTTATAAAGTAATTCAAAATTTCCTTGTATGCATGATTTCTCATTGACAGCAGTAAGGAAAATGCATCTTGTGGCTGTAAATCATCATGCGAGCATCTTATTCTAACGACATAGGGTCATCAGAAGTAATCTGAACCCTTGGCATCACAAAAAAAAAATTTTCTAAAGGTTCTTTATGTTATCCTTTGTTACATGCTCCATGTTCTGAAGTTTGCAGCATGGCACAAGGAATGTTTTTTCCACTAATCTTTCTCAAGACTACAGCTAGTTTAATTTGGCCATTGCATGCCAAATATTCATTTTCTGACTTCTTATGATTCCAATTTGAGGGTTGATGATGCTTGCTCTTTTGTCTAAATTTTACATTTGAAACCCTGAAGAGGCAAGAGTGAATGCCTGCTTGTCTGCCATTTTATATGCACAAAAAAATTTTTTTCATACAGTTGATAAATTGGAAACATTTTTCATGGTAACCAGTCAGATTTTTTTAATTAGTAAAGATACTTGCTGCATTGTTTTACTGTGCATGTATTGTTATTAAAATCTCAATTTGGCTGTTTTGACACTTGTAACATTATTTGACACAAGCCTTAGTGCACTCCAATCATTGGAAAAATATCTACTTACCCTGACCTAACCCCCATATATACAGTGTGTGTGAATTTATTGCTATTTTTTGTACTCGTTCATTCCTGAGCATATTTTATCTTAAAAAATATTCACAATGTGGATGAAATAATAAAATGTCTTCACATCTGTTTAGTTTTTGAGGTTTTGAAAGGAGGACAGGATATGAAGATGTTTTATTGTTTCTTCCAAATTGTGTACTTTTAGTTGAGTCACAAGTGATAATTAAAGTTGTTTAATAACTTCTATTTCATCACACTTTTGTCATTTTCTGCAGTGGTATGGCATTGTAATATATATTACAGAATCAAAAATGGAACCTGAAATTATAATGCAACAAAGTTGAGTGTAGATACATTAGGTCAAATGGCAGGATGTTTGCAAGTCTCAAGGATGATACTTATTCTTGTAAACATTAAATGAAATACTGGCCAATGCTCTTAAAATAGCTGCTATAAATTTTTGGGTTATGTATGCTGTACAATTATCTACCTATCAATCATGAGGGAATTATCAATTGAAGAAGATACTTTCTAAAAGACTTGGCAAAGGAAATTATGATGCAAAGTATCTTGAAATCAAGTAAAAATTTTAATTCACTTTTTTACAAGCATTTTTAAAACAATAAAAAGGTTATTATATAATTCTAAAGTCTTGCCTTTTATCTATTGTACTTTTTACCCCCCCCCCTTTCTTTTGCATTTTAATATTTGCTTGGAGTTTTTTATTGTTAATGTGTAAAGGAAATCATAAATTAATTTGCAGCTGAAGAATGCAATGAAAGTTGAATTATGATAAATGTTTGTTCTACTACTACACATTGTCAGTAGGAAGTAGTAAAAGAAAATAGTGTGAAATATTCCCACATAAAACCAGAAAAAAGACATCTACTTGCTATGAATGTGGAATATGCCAGTAACATTGCAATATTTTTAGGCACATTATTTTAATAATACAAATGAAATCGTGTATTTTCAAAATTTATGCACATTTAATGAATCTATCAACAGTTTAATGTATGAGAGTAATGAATTATATAATTAACTTAATGTTTTGTTTAGAATTTGCTAATAAAACTAATCGCTAAAATCAGTTAGATTCCAGAGTTGATGCAAAACTGTTTCTTTCAAAGGTAGCCATAATTTATTTGACAAGAAATGTTTTTGACCTAACTATTCAAGCTACCTAAAAGGAAATTTTATACATTTAAAATAATCAAGACATCTTTGTTTACTAATTTGCATAAGAGAGAGTTTTAAGTGTCTTTATTTTGAAATTTGGTAAAATAAACTATTTTATATTTATTATACAGCAAAGTCCTCATTTGTTATTTCATTATAATCATTTAAAATTATTATTGTTAAATTTTCTTTATAAAATTTATTTTCCACTTCATACAATCAATGATTGTTTGGCTAGAAGTTATAATTCAGTTAATTTAATTATAATTGCATCTTCAATTAAAAAAGGCAAACAGTATTTTTACAATTTAAAAAAGACAGAAGATCTAATTTCATCTTCATTTCCATCATCACAAACAGTAGTAGTCTTTCTAGGTGATTGGAAATGAAGACTACTTCAAAAAATACAGAAACCATCTTGTTTATATCATTTAGTCTATGGTAAAATCGATTTTGTCATATGTTGTTTTGCTTATTGACAGTTTCATGGAAGCTGTGGTATTAACTAAGTGAGGATTCATATTTAACAATTACAAAAATATTTGTTTCTTCCATTAGTTTCTTTATAACCTGACTTTGAAGTATTGATTTTCAGTTATATCAACAATCTGAAAACCAATATTTAAATTTGGAATAAACTAAACTTAATGATAATATAATTCAAAATTTTTAAAACTAATTTTTTTATTATTATTTATTTTACAATCCAGCTGTAAGGAGATGCAATAATCTGCTGGAAAATCAGGAATTTATCATCAATTGATTTTTCTAGAGTCAGTTTATGGTGTTAAGAAATTTGACAAATTAAGGCAAATTAAGACAATTTTAATAACACCATGAACTGATTCAAGAAAACTCAATTGATATTAAAGCATACACCACAAAGCTAATGTGTATTTACTTTGTTGATGTTTTTCAATATAAAAATTGTGAGATGTTAGTATTAGTTAGCAGAGTTTATAAATTTCTTTTGATAAGATGAAAAAAATAATATACAGTTGTCAAAACTGTTTAACCAAGGATATTTTTTGGATAAATTATAATGCCATGGTAAGTAATTTGTCGCATTCCGTGCTGCATTATATTAAAATTCTTTGCTGAAATTCTGATTAAGATACTATCTGTGTGAAGATTTAATAACACAAGGCTAATTTTTAAATACAAGAATATAGTTCATATTTAACAACCTAAACTTGAAAACAATTCCTAATTCATTATTAATGAAATTAACTTCTATTACTGTCTAGAATTTATTAAAATGTGAACATAATTAACATATCTCTATTCAACACTGTCTAGAGATGTATAGACCCACCATGGGCAAATGTGGCTCCAAGAGCCGCATGCAGCTCTTACTGAAAGTGTTAATTTCTGCTTTTTATTATTATTTTTACAATTTTATTTCCACAATTTTGTGAAAATAGGTTTATTAAAAAAATTCAATATTTGTTTTATATTATATAATAAAATCACAGTACAGAACTGCGGTACAGAATAAAAAAAGTACAGAACTGCGGCTCCCATGCATTTTGCAAAACCTATATTTCGGCTCCCACTGACCTCTTGCTTGCCCACCCCTGGTATAGACCCCGAGCGCAAGTTACTTGCGCGCGCCCGCCCTGGCAGCAAATTTTTATATAACACATAGGAGAAAAATCCAAAGGGTTTCTTCTCTATATGAACACTTACCAAACAAAGGGTTTCTTGGTACAGAAAATCAAGTAACAGTTTTTAATTTCAACTTACCAAATTTTAAATGTTTAAAATTAAAAAATAGAACTTTCATTAACTGGAGTGTAATTTTCCTCTTTTAATCAATAATGCCTGATATAATTTTAACATGTGGTTTTCAACCAGTCCATACTGACAAATTTTTTACACCTTTGAGATGGAAGAAAGGAATTTACTTGCAAAGGCTAAGCATGTAGCTGCAATTAAAGAAATTAAAAAAATGGAAGAAGTACAGCTACAGCTACTTGCCTACTCCAAATGAAAATGAATGAGAAATCATTATATTTGTATTATTTATATAAGACATTTTTTACATTTAAATTGCTAATTTGCACTTTTAAATAATTTTAGATGTCAGCATAACCTCTCTGCAATAAACAAAGAGGATGATTTGCATGACAACAAAATTGTATATTGCTACTTTTATTAAGCTATATACTGTTGAGTTATTCTTCAATAAAAATATTTCATACAGGTTTTGCAAATTATTTTTAAAACAAATTAATTTTCAGTTATCAGCAGATAGAAAAATAGTTACAGCAATGTGTAAGTGCAAGAGAGATATCCATGGTCAGTGTAAACATGTAGCAGCAACGATTTTTGCATTAAACAATTATAAAAACAAAAGTGTTACCAGTGGAAAACAACAATGGGGAATTCAACAACATAAGATATACACATCAGGTGGATGTCACCTTAGTAATTGTGTAATTCCAAAAAGGATAAAAATACCAGCATCATTATCGTATCAAAAGAGTAAAACACATTAACTGTGCTCTTTATTGAATGTTGAGAGCTGAATTCAATGAAAATGCACAATGTCAAGTGCTGCTATCTGATTTAATCAACACAGTTCATGAACAATGTGAGGAATTATATTTTAAATCTTTACTTTCAAATAATGGTGTAATTAAACATATGAATAATTGTTATAAAATTGTTGAAAAACTACCTACAAACATAACATTTTTAAATGATGATGTGATTATCACACTTTCAAAACTTGCTCAAATAGCCTATCTCACAAGAAAACAAAGCAGATGTCCAGACTGGTTCATTTACAAAGGATACAGATTAAGCAGCTCTATGGCTCATTCTATAAAAACAACAAAAAGCAATTTTGAAAAATTGGATTTTAGATTTTTAAATAATACAGTCAAGGAAACAATTGCAACTGATTATGGAATTAAATTGGAAAAAATTGCAAAAAATTTATTTTTGCTTAAAAATATTAGAATAATTGATGTAGGAGTTATCATTTGTAATGAAGCTCCCTGGATTTGTGCAAGCCCTGATGGTATATGCAAAAATGGAGATAAAATAAGTTTACTCAAAATTAAATACCCTTACACATGTAAAGATAAAAATTTGTTGATTTCAAGACAAATAAGGTGTGAGGATTCAGACTCTCTTGGAAGTTTTAAAGGCTTAAAACATTTTTCATCATTATTTCCCTCCTTCCTCCAGTTTTGTTGAAGCTAGACCTTTTGACCCCTCAGAGTACTGCATCACTTTGAAAGGTGACCTTCAAGATGGTTAGGACAAATGTGGAAATTCTCCCCTCATAACAGGAGATTATTCATTTCCACCTCATTTGTACATTGTAACAAAGTACCCAATTAACAAGAATCTCCACCTGTTACATGATAAAGAGTAACAAAAAGGTCAACACAATCATCACCCCGGTGGCCCACAGATGTTCTGATCTTAGCCACCTGCAGCAATTAATTTAAGAAGTTGACAGCTGTTGTCAAATTTATGAGGGGAAAGTGTATCAATAACGGGTAGAAAACGTAATAAATCAAAAGAACCGTTCCGCAAAGGTGATTGCATCAGATTTTTCCCCGATGATCCCCTCCAGGGCGTGTATAAAAAAAAGGATCGCACTTGCACCTCCGGGCACGGACAGCCTGCAGATACCCACAGTGGACATCTGGGAGACACCAGACCCACACCGTCATTCCGTCCGTTGCAACCCTGCCTTCCCGCCATAATCACCTGATTGAAAGGAGAGGACCGCCAATCTGGTTCGTTTTACACACGGCCTATATTATGAGATCGGAAATCCGCGAGTTAATCAATTAGAAAATTTTGATGCTCTCTCTCTTTTGTTCCTTGTCACTCTCTCGATCATAGCTTGATCTTAGACCATATTACTGTAGGTCTTTCGAGTTAGATATCTTAGTTTTAGAGTCTTATTAGACAAATTATTCCCTTATTGTAACCTTTTTGATTTGTATTCGTTGTATAAGTTTAGATAATTAAATACGTTATTTTTATATTATAATCACAAAAGACACAGTCTGTCCAAAAATTATTTTTTGAAACCACCATTTATTCTGATCATGTGTTCCAGAACACCTTCGACAACCCGACCTTTCTTTGTAGCCTACTAGGTCGTCAGGCTAAAACATTCGTTAAAAAAACACACAAAAATATCCAATTAAAACATTAAAAGTAAAAAATTGGAACTGGCGGCCTTACAGACGTCTTGAACTTGCATCCTTTCCAGTTAGGGAATTTTGGTCCTTATCAACTTGATAAATGCGCTGTTAAATGTAAATTTTGGCCTTATCCCTCTGGTGACGAATTAAAAAAAGTTTTGTTTGTAGAATTTTGCTGGATTAAAATAAATTTTCATCCGGTGAAATTCTACAAACGTTATTTTTATATTTAATGCTGTGTCATCCTTGAGTACAGCCAGTACCTTGTCATGATCTCGCTACCCCTCCCCATTCACATTTTTGCTCCCCTATCAGCCATCTCTGACAGAGCTGCTGATAAGTGGGGAGAAGCTTGATGCTCTACCCCCTTGGTTCTCAGAAAAGTATTTATAAAATATTTAGTTTAAAAATTCTAAACTTTATATAAAAGAGAATAGCATGTATTATACACAAAATCCAATTAGCTTTATATGTAACAAATATTCAATTTTAAATGTAAACAAAATGATAAACAAAATGTAATTCTTAAAGTGGAAAAAGATGAGACATTCATTTGTTCACTATTAGAGAAGATGCAAATGTTCTACTTTTTGCAATTGTAAATAGTATTTTAAGTAAATAGTTTTAGTGTTTTCAAATGAAAAAAATTCACTCATTTATAATTGGAGGATGCATTGAAGTCCTGATGGGGGCAATTCCAATTAAATATTTTATAGTATAAGTAGATTTATAGTAGGAATAAAACTGAATTTGATGTTGAACTGATGATGGCTTTTCAGTTTTAATTTCTGTACAGTCAATGATTACTCTTGTTTTGGGATAATTTTCTTTAAATGATTGAGGTAATGTAACCTTAATTAATAGATAATTTCCAAACACAGAACAATTTACATTTGATTTTTTCATTCTTAATTAATATTATATATAATATATNAAACGCTGGTCTAAAGGATCAAAGTCTGCTAACTAGAATCTGATTGGTATTGATTTTAGTCAACAAGAAGAGATGAAACAAGATCAAAGGAGTCAGCCTTGTTCGTTGATTGTTTAGATAGGGTGAGGTGGGCAGTGGTTTAAGTACCTTCTTACCATTCCAATGTCTTTGAGCCTGTCATCAAAAGGATCAGGAGTTTCCTGACATCTACAACCTGTGCCTTCTCACTGCTGATAAGACCAAACAATTCGTGGTTTATTCCACTCAGGACTTCCAGCTCTCCCAATTTTTAACACAATCAGGATGCATCAAATTGCACTTCAACTCCTCTGCTAAGTTAGCAGTTAAAATATCCTGTCTTGAATCTAACCCAATTTTGAAGAGTGTTTTTTCTGAGCTACTCCACCACACCAACATTACTGTCATGGTTATTCTTTGAGGTAGAAGATTTCACCACCATATATAGGGAAAATTCTGGCATCTACCTCATCCTTCTGAGAGATCCCACTAATAGAGATGATATACTGATAGATTTTTAGCTTCTAGTTGTGGCCCCTATCTGAAGGAACATGCCACAGCCATCTCCCAAAATAACCTTGCAAGATCAGTGACAGATTTAGCTTTCCAGGAATGCTACACACCACTTTGAGACAACATACGATGTCTACTCAAACCAGAAACATTATCACAACTTTCTACTGGGAATCCTCCTTTATTTATTGCCTAAGGCTTATCAACTCCAATTGAAGGCTTGTCTCAAAAACATTGCAACTGCCAAAATAATGTTTACAGAAAAAAAAAAACCCAGAAAATCCCCTAAACTGCACTAGAGCAGTTGAAGCAATGACTACTAAATGTAAGAAATCAATGACATTGAATTTGATCCAATTTTTTGCAGCTTGTAAAATATTTCAGAAAACAACAATAAAGCATTCTGTGTAATGGAAAAAGTTGCATGTACACGTCACATGGAATGTTTTAAAAGTTTAAATGCAGAATCTTACTTTGAATTAAAAATATATTAAAGTACGCATTTCTCTTGTAACTGAGAGCAGCCTACTGTGATGGCCTTCATCTACTATGTTTATAAAGTAATTCAAAATTTCCTTGTATGCATGATTTCTCATTGACAGCAGTAAGGAAAATGCATCTTGTGGCTGTAAATCATCATGCGAGCATCTTATTCTAACGACATAGGGTCATCAGAAGTAATCTGAACCCTTGGCATCACAAAAAAAAAATTTTCTAAAGGTTCTTTATGTTATCCTTTGTTACATGCTCCATGTTCTGAAGTTTGCAGCATGGCACAAGGAATGTTTTTTCCACTAATCTTTCTCAAGACTACAGCTAGTTTAATTTGGCCATTGCATGCCAAATATTCATTTTCTGACTTCTTATGATTCCAATTTGAGGGTTGATGATGCTTGCTCTTTTGTCTAAATTTTACATTTGAAACCCTGAAGAGGCAAGAGTGAATGCCTGCTTGTCTGCCATTTTATATGCACAAAAAAATTTTTTTCATACAGTTGATAAATTGGAAACATTTTTCATGGTAACCAGTCAGATTTTTTTAATTAGTAAAGATACTTGCTGCATTGTTTTACTGTGCATGTATTGTTATTAAAATCTCAATTTGGCTGTTTTGACACTTGTAACATTATTTGACACAAGCCTTAGTGCACTCCAATCATTGGAAAAATATCTACTTACCCTGACCTAACCCCCATATATACAGTGTGTGTGAATTTATTGCTATTTTTTGTACTCGTTCATTCCTGAGCATATTTTATCTTAAAAAATATTCACAATGTGGATGAAATAATAAAATGTCTTCACATCTGTTTAGTTTTTGAGGTTTTGAAAGGAGGACAGGATATGAAGATGTTTTATTGTTTCTTCCAAATTGTGTACTTTTAGTTGAGTCACAAGTGATAATTAAAGTTGTTTAATAACTTCTATTTCATCACACTTTTGTCATTTTCTGCAGTGGTATGGCATTGTAATATATATTACAGAATCAAAAATGGAACCTGAAATTATAATGCAACAAAGTTGAGTGTAGATACATTAGGTCAAATGGCAGGATGTTTGCAAGTCTCAAGGATGATACTTATTCTTGTAAACATTAAATGAAATACTGGCCAATGCTCTTAAAATAGCTGCTATAAATTTTTGGGTTATGTATGCTGTACAATTATCTACCTATCAATCATGAGGGAATTATCAATTGAAGAAGATACTTTCTAAAAGACTTGGCAAAGGAAATTATGATGCAAAGTATCTTGAAATCAAGTAAAAATTTTAATTCACTTTTTTACAAGCATTTTTAAAACAATAAAAAGGTTATTATATAATTCTAAAGTCTTGCCTTTTATCTATTGTACTTTTTACCCCCCCCCCTTTCTTTTGCATTTTAATATTTGCTTGGAGTTTTTTATTGTTAATGTGTAAAGGAAATCATAAATTAATTTGCAGCTGAAGAATGCAATGAAAGTTGAATTATGATAAATGTTTGTTCTACTACTACACATTGTCAGTAGGAAGTAGTAAAAGAAAATAGTGTGAAATATTCCCACATAAAACCAGAAAAAAGACATCTACTTGCTATGAATGTGGAATATGCCAGTAACATTGCAATATTTTTAGGCACATTATTTTAATAATACAAATGAAATCGTGTATTTTCAAAATTTATGCACATTTAATGAATCTATCAACAGTTTAATGTATGAGAGTAATGAATTATATAATTAACTTAATGTTTTGTTTAGAATTTGCTAATAAAACTAATCGCTAAAATCAGTTAGATTCCAGAGTTGATGCAAAACTGTTTCTTTCAAAGGTAGCCATAATTTATTTGACAAGAAATGTTTTTGACCTAACTATTCAAGCTACCTAAAAGGAAATTTTATACATTTAAAATAATCAAGACATCTTTGTTTACTAATTTGCATAAGAGAGAGTTTTAAGTGTCTTTATTTTGAAATTTGGTAAAATAAACTATTTTATATTTATTATACAGCAAAGTCCTCATTTGTTATTTCATTATAATCATTTAAAATTATTATTGTTAAATTTTCTTTATAAAATTTATTTTCCACTTCATACAATCAATGATTGTTTGGCTAGAAGTTATAATTCAGTTAATTTAATTATAATTGCATCTTCAATTAAAAAAGGCAAACAGTATTTTTACAATTTAAAAAAGACAGAAGATCTAATTTCATCTTCATTTCCATCATCACAAACAGTAGTAGTCTTTCTAGGTGATTGGAAATGAAGACTACTTCAAAAAATACAGAAACCATCTTGTTTATATCATTTAGTCTATGGTAAAATCGATTTTGTCATATGTTGTTTTGCTTATTGACAGTTTCATGGAAGCTGTGGTATTAACTAAGTGAGGATTCATATTTAACAATTACAAAAATATTTGTTTCTTCCATTAGTTTCTTTATAACCTGACTTTGAAGTATTGATTTTCAGTTATATCAACAATCTGAAAACCAATATTTAAATTTGGAATAAACTAAACTTAATGATAATATAATTCAAAATTTTTAAAACTAATTTTTTTATTATTATTTATTTTACAATCCAGCTGTAAGGAGATGCAATAATCTGCTGGAAAATCAGGAATTTATCATCAATTGATTTTTCTAGAGTCAGTTTATGGTGTTAAGAAATTTGACAAATTAAGGCAAATTAAGACAATTTTAATAACACCATGAACTGATTCAAGAAAACTCAATTGATATTAAAGCATACACCACAAAGCTAATGTGTATTTACTTTGTTGATGTTTTTCAATATAAAAATTGTGAGATGTTAGTATTAGTTAGCAGAGTTTATAAATTTCTTTTGATAAGATGAAAAAAATAATATACAGTTGTCAAAACTGTTTAACCAAGGATATTTTTTGGATAAATTATAATGCCATGGTAAGTAATTTGTCGCATTCCGTGCTGCATTATATTAAAATTCTTTGCTGAAATTCTGATTAAGATACTATCTGTGTGAAGATTTAATAACACAAGGCTAATTTTTAAATACAAGAATATAGTTCATATTTAACAACCTAAACTTGAAAACAATTCCTAATTCATTATTAATGAAATTAACTTCTATTACTGTCTAGAATTTATTAAAATGTGAACATAATTAACATATCTCTATTCAACACTGTCTAGAGATGTATAGACCCACCATGGGCAAATGTGGCTCCAAGAGCCGCATGCAGCTCTTACTGAAA
>NW_019384406.1:969204-984246 GCF_000671375.1 Centruroides sculpturatus | reverse complement strand
TTTTTAAGGAACTTTTTAAATATAGGCAGTTGTGTAGCCTAAAAAGGAAGGTCCAGCTGTCTGTACTTTGTTCTAGAACACTTTGTAAAAATGGTAATCGTCTGAAATATATTTTTAGAACGACTTTGTCTTTTAATTTTGTAAAAAATAAAAAAACTTTTATGTTATTAACAGATGGCACTACAACAAACAATTTAATTGTTTGGATGGGAAACTTACACAACTCATTGCTGGATTTTTATCATCTTGGTTAGTAGAATCTGCAGATAAAGAGAGCTGACTGTAGTTTTTCTTATTAAAATTAAACAAGTAAAATGACAAAGCCATTTTTGGGACAAGATTATGTCTCAGCAATCAGGGCTCGACTGTGCACAGTTTTCTAAGGAAAAGAGAAAAATGAACACGCTCGAATGAGGAAAAGCCAACATCAGTACTCTGGGCCTAGTGTAGATTACGGCAGGCTTAGTTGCCACCATGGTTACAACGGGTTGTGTTGCCGTGGGCATGGTAAGCAGGATCACTTTGATGCTCAGGTGGTTCTTGTTCTCATTTTCCAATCTTCTTTGGTATTGCTGGTTTTGAGCACAATCGTTCAAACTTTGCTGGCCATGGCTATGACCACAAGGTTGTCCACGAGGCATTTTCAGTGAAATTAACCTATCCAATGTTGAAATTTCTGTCTGTTGCATGTCAGGTTGAATTCTTGTCAACCTGACATGCAATGGAGAGAAATTTCTCCATTGCATGTCAGGTTAACGAATGCTTAACGAAAATTTCCTGTTTTCAAAAAAAATTATCATTGCTATTGTATCATCAGAAATTATTTTTTTTTATTTTGCACAAACAAAATAAATATATTAATAAATGTAAAAAAAAAAAATTATATTTTAGAAGTTAGTCTATATATATAAAAATGAGTGTGTGTGTGTGTGTGTGTGTGTGTGTGTGTGTGTCTGTCCTTCATGCATTACCACACCGTTTATCCGATTGGCGTGAAACTTTGGGAAGTTGTTTAATATACTCCAGCGAAGGTTTGTGGCATAGTACGATTGCCATAAAATTTCGGAAAGTTTTTTAATACACTCCCGCGAAGGTTTTTGGCATAGTACATTTATCCTACGATAGATGGCGCGCGTTTACACGAGCATTCGAGCACAGTGTGTCCGATCGATTTCAAATTGTGAAGACCATTTCCCCCTTCAAAAAATATTTCTATATATGCATTTGTGAACTGTTATTTACGATATTCGTAATAATGTTTGTTTAATCACTTTATTTCAACTTTTTTTTGCTAATTACGTATTCGCTCGAACTTTGTTAAAACTTTAACTGTATACCGAACAACAACCGAAGTTGTAGAAGGAAATTCGCCTATTTTACCGATCTAGGGATCCCCTTTTCCAAATTTTAATATCATCTAATAATTTAAAAAGACAAATTACAATAAAACGGTTTATTATCCAACTATCAGAAATTTCACAACATGCCAAGAAAGAGAGGAAGGAGAAATTAAATAATTAAAATTATAAAGGATTTAAAAATATATATAAAAATGGGGAATATCGCACTTCTGACAATCGCAGCGAGTGTGTGGGCTAAATTTGGAGAATCAGTGTTTCTCGCATGAACAATTGTATGTGGCCGGTTCACGCGTTGAAAAGCCTTCCGATTTATTTGTGTACGCACTGGACGGAAAAACAAAAAATATCGTGTATCCACAAACACTCCAATAAATAAATAGAATTGAAACGACACTTTGAAATGTTTTCCCGATGAAAATTAATAATAATGATAAGTTTCAATAAAAATAATAAAATGTAAATTGAATTTTATCATAACGAGTTTGCTTGAATTTCCTTTCTTCTGAGATCGCAGCAATGCATGACGGGTAAGCTAGTTTTAATATAAAATTGTAACAACTAGTGCCATGTAGTTTCAAAAATGTTCTGATGCTGAAACAAGATATCTCAGGTCAACCAGCACATTACGATTAGAGAGATGATGGGAATAAAATGGGACAGGTAAATGGGTTTTTTCAAAGATTTGTTGTCAAAATTCGATTTTGCAACGTTCGCATTTCCAACTTCCCAACGAGCAATGCATGCGCATATCTTGCACTAGTGCCTGTTTGTAGAAAGATATCGTCATTTTGTATTTTGTTTTGACTTGGTTCTCGGTCCCCTGAGTACCTCCAAGTCTGGTTTCTTTTGGCACCAAATACTCTGCAAAACTGCAACTCCTGACATGTACTGTACTCCTTCGTACCTCTTAGGCAGGGTCACCAAAGTGGTCGATGCAACATCATTGGAGGGTCGATGCGGCTAAGGGATCACGACCTTTTTTTTTTTTTCCTTATACAGAGACCACAACGTTTTTTTCTTTGCTCATACACATACACTTGTAATAAAACTTTACGGTGGGGGTCAATGTGAGGCTTTGGAAAGTGGTTGGGGGTCGACGGTTAAAAAAAAGTTTGGCGACCCTGCTCTAAGGTGTGTGACTGTTGACAGCAGCAGCAGAGTTTTATAAAGAAGACCTAGTCTTGTCCAATAAATCAAATAATAAATTAACTTTATATAACAAATTAACCAAAAGTCAAAAAAGTATGGGCCAGGGCTATATTTATGTTGTTAAATTATGTTGACAAATTTAGCAGTTGAATAGATGGTTGGTAATAGGATTCTAATCACTATTGATTTTCTGTAGTTTCTTGTGTGTAAATTATGGATTTACAGATAATTCTCTAAAAACTACAAAGTGATTTTTAATACTTGTGAGCAAGCAGCAACATGATATGTTGTTTTTTTTTTTTTGTAGTGTTAGTTAACAATTTATGGGCTTAGAATAGTTAGTATGCATAGTCTCAAATCAGTCAATACATTCATGCTAATGCGGCATGTACTGTACAGACAGTGGATGCTTCTAGTTTGCAATTAACTGACTGTGAGGGTTTGTCTAAAAATTCCTTTGCATGATAGTTGCACAGTTGATTCATTTTTGGACAAATTTTAGCACATGCTTGCATCTAAAAACAACTTGTGCTCTTTTGTCATTACAGTCAGATTCATTGGAAATGCCTAAGTAAAAATATATTGCAGTGTATATATGACATTAGCAAATGGCAGATACCAATTGTATTATATTCAATGAGAAATATCAATTTAAATTTATTTTTAAAATATATATTAAAATAGATTGTAGAATTTTGTTGGATGGCAATTTTCATATTTTAAAATAATTTAATTTAAAAAAATTTTAAGGACAACCTTATTGTAAGGCTTATTTATCAATACATATTTATAATTACTTAATGTTATCAATTTTATAAATTTAATAAACATTATAATTTGTTTTTGAAGATAATTTGAAAATATTACTAGTTATTTTAGAATAAAATTAAGATATTTTAAGAATATCTGAAAATTGGAGCAATGATACCATATTGTAAATATGGTTGATGTGGGTCATGCTCTATATCTCCAACCATTACATGATCCTGCCATTCTGATGACTCTATTCTCAGTATTGCTAAGTCAGACTGGACAGAAAATTTGGCCCAGGAAAAGCTACAATATACAGTAGGCCCACAGCTGTTTAAATAGCATTCCTAGATCCAAAATTATGATATTAACATTGATTCAAAAATTGTCATAAATGTTTAAATTCTTGCTCTGTTTGTTTTCTGTAAAATTTGTTAACAAATGTCAGTTTTTCTTAATTTCCTCATTTGCACCTCTGCCTTGGACATCCAAATGGCCATATTCTTTATCATGAATGTGTATACATTGTAAATGTATTTCTTGGAATGTATTTTTAATTAGTTGTTCTTCATGGGTCATGGTCATGCCAAAACAATTTCACAACAGTGTAATGAGATGAAGATGGGATGGTTACTTTAAAAATAATATAGAATTCCAGAAAATAGTGTTAGGTTTTACTCATTATCATCTTGCATTAATTAATTTTTTAGTGACAACCTTTTGACCCAGTTGGAGTAATCTCTCTGGGAAAGTCTATTACCCTGGTGGACCAGTCCAATATTGCTGTAATGTCATCTTGTTACAGTTGAATTTATTACAGGACTATAATACCACTGCCAAAATATTAAATTAATATTTGTCAATGTTTACTTAATTCCACATTAATTTGATTTTATTTAAGTGTATTTCCACAATTTGTATTTTGAGTTTTGTAAAAACAAATTTTTTATTTTCTGTTCCCATAACAACGGAATTGTTTTGTAGCAGGTTACCACAGTAATGACATTCTATAATCTTCCTAAGTGTTCCAGAAAATGAATAAGTCTGAAAACACTAGAACTTGTTGTTTTTTAAAATNGCGATGCAGTTCAAGAAAAGCGGCCAGAATTGGCAAATCGTAAGGGTGTTGTTTTCCAGCATGATAATGCAAAGCCCCACACATCTTTGGTCACTCGCCAAAAATTATTGGAGCTAGGTTGGGATGTGTTGTCACATCCACCATATAGCCCTGATCTTGCACCTTCAGATTACCCATTTATTTCGTTCCATGCAGAACTCCTTAAATGGTAAAATTTTTAATGATGCTGATGATGTAAAAACACATTTAATTCAGTTTTTGCTGGCAAAAATCAGAAGTTTTATGAACATGGAATTATGACACTGCCTGAAAGATGGCAAGAGATCATTGACAAAAATGGACAATATCTAATTGAATAAAGTTATATTTTTAAGCAAAAATTTTGAATTTTCCTTCTTATTTAAAATCAGCAATCACTTAGTTGCCAACCCTATATAACAGAAGGAAAGCATGGCAATTGGTCAAAAAATGCAAAAAAATTCAGGGTTTTCTGTGGAGGGGCATGATTTTGTTTGCCCTCTTTGAAGTTTAACTCCTGAGCTTTGCAAAATTTCAGAAATTGACAAAGAGGTTTGTGTATTAGGGAGATTGATTCTATTCAGTTTTGATGGTTAAAGGTCAAGGGGGTGAAGAGATAAAGGGGCATCTCGTCATATCTTGAGTAGGGTGGACTTAATGACAATTTTAACTCTAAGCTCTGAAAACTCACTACATCTCTGTTGCTAATACTAAATTGTTTTTACCCGACAGGCTATAAGGGCATAGCAAAAATTAGTCTAAAAACATAAATATAACAAACATTGCAAAGCCTGATGAGTATATAGAAACATCCAACAATTGCCTAAATGATTGTATTAATTATTTAAATTAGCCAAATTGTAGCCCAATCATTTAGGTGATCATTGGATGTTTCTATAGTGAAAAACGAAATTGGCTGATTGAAAAGTTGTTAAATGGATAAGGCTGATTGTATCAAGATAATGCTATTGGAGAAACTGTTGAAGTAGTTGTTTGTTTCATCTAAGGCTTTGTATTTTATTGGAAAAAACAGAACTAATAATGGAGATAAAAAAAGATGTTACCAAAAATGATTCTAACAAAATCCCAACAATTTACTACCAATAACAACAATTTACTGGCATCAAGGCCTATGGTAAAACTGCTGAAAAGCATATGAGTGTTGGTTACTGTTTTTTGATAAGACTTATAATTGATGCATTCTAACAATACAACAATGAAAAAATAGTACAGGTTGCTACCAATCTCCCAAATCAGTTTTATGTTGGTGAAACATGTAATATTGAAATAAAAACACTTTTTGGTTTTTTGCAGTTGATGGGTATGGTTTAATCCAACCATTAAAATAAGGCTGACATTGTGGAATATGGTATGGGCAAGGAAATATTTAGGGGAACTAAGTGCAAAAGTTGGTTCTATTTTTTACTGTATTATTTGTGATTTGACATTACAGAAACTATAATGAAAGACATCAAGTTGATAAACTTGTAGTAGCATGAACAAGTTTTGAAAAAGTGATTAAAAATTTCTGGTTGGCATGTACAACCTCAGAATATTTAACCATCATTGAAAAATTGGAATCTTTCCTGGGTAGATGCTCATTCCAGTAGTATATGCCTAATAAGCCAGCAAACTGTAGCATTAAAATTTGTGCACTAGTTGATGCTCATACTTATTATACAGTCAAGGTAGATGTCTACATTGGAGAGCAGTTTGATGGATTTCAAGCTAGTAACAATCCAAAAGACATTTTAGAAAGACTTGTAATGCTGATCTCTGGTACAAAACATATCACCTTCAACTGGTAAAGTAGTTACAGCTTGATGACTGATATTCTTCAAAAGCATAAACTTACCTCAGTTGGGAGGAAAAAAAGTAAAATAGAACTATCTAACATTTTTCTAAATGCTAGAAATAGAGGTAAGCAAACCAGTCTTTTTGTTTTCAAGAAAACATAAAACTCTTGTTCTATGTCCCTCGTAAGAATAAAAATGTCACACTAATGTTGAATAGATGAAAGCTGTAATGAAAAGCAATTGCTGGAAATTACCAGCTTTTATAATCTCACAAAAGATGGTGTAGATGTAATGAGTGAACTCAGTCTAATAAGTCATGGAAGACAAAAGTCCAGATAGCATAACTGGTAATGCATCTGCTCAGTAAACAGTGGTTGAAAGTCCTGTTCCAAAATGCTTTTTTACTTTCCTGGCTGTTATGTATAGGGTTGGCAACTAAGTGATTGTGGATTTTGTCAATAGGTAGCCTTAGTACATTTTTTTGCTTTGTCATCGTGTTCAAAGCATTTAACCTATATTGTTTTCTTGTTGTTTGGACTTCCACCTTTAATTTAGTAAAAAAATTGTATTGATTAGTTATTTAGTTTCATTTTTATCCCAATTTAAAAATGGAAGAACAAGACGTGCATTTCAGAAATATTTTATTGTATTATTTCCGAAAAGGCAAGAACGCATCACAAGCACACAAGAAGTTATGTGCCTTATATGGGAATGAAGCCTTGAAACAAAGGCACTGTCNGAATATTCGTTACAACACTATTTGAAATCTGAGTGGTGATTTTCTTTTAGCATAATGCACAAATAGGCATAATAACTAGAACTGTTCTGTACTTACTGGATGATCACTAGATTATGCAGATTTTTCTAGGAAAAATATTAGCCAAAGATATCTTGTAATACTAATATTAACTATTTCATATTACACTATTATTAACTATTAATATTTATAATATTTCATTTTTAGATTTTAGATTGGACAGAGAAAAAAGAAAGAAACATTCGTGCTTTACTTTGTACCCTGCACACTGTCTTGTGGGAAGGCACCAGATGGCAAGAGGTGGGCATGCATCAACTGGTGTCAGCAGCTGACGTAAAGAGATACTACCGCAGAGCCTGTCTTGCCGTTCATCCAGACAAAGTAAGATGGTTGTTTCTTAATTGTAAATTTCTGTTTGTTTGATATAATGTTGTAGTAATAAATTTTTTTTTTACGTTAACAGCAAGTGGGGACAGAAAATGAGGCGTTGGCCAAGTTAATATTTATGGAGTTAAACGATGCCTGGACCGAATTTGAAAAACAAAATCAAGCTAGCCTTAACTAGTCATACGCCAACTGGCGCACACGATGTGAGATATCTTGTATTTAGTCGTTGCGGGGAGTAAATTTCGGCTCGACGGTTAGTTGAGAAGAATATCTTATATGATTATTTTGATTAAATAATCCTAGATACTCAGCTGTTACCAAATTATATACTAGAGTAAGTTGCCTCACTATAATGCCATTCACTCGAATTTGCTATTATTTTATTATTAATTTTTCAAAAATTGTTGAGTGTCAAACTTTTGTGTCGGTGACTTATGTGGGTTTAATTTTGAAACTATAACCTACTTAAATAGCACTCTCTCTACAAAAAAGTTGATCTGGGTTAAAAAATTTTATTGTATAATAGATATGAACTGTTGACGTTTGACGCCACTCGTTGGTACTAATGTACATTCCATTAATAGATGTGATATACAAAATGTATTTTTTATTTGGTTTGCTGTAAAAAGTTATACAAATTGTATGTCACCCGCCACTCGTTTCAAAAATCGGGTCAGTTCTTGCCTCTACCAGTTGTTTTTTGTAGATAGAATTATTTGAAAGTACACGTAGTCGTCACGTCTATCTCTCTCTCTCTCTCTCTAATTCAAATCAACGGGTCGAGGGAAAGCAATAAAAATGCTTAATTTAGGAACAGTCGAGGTATTACTTGTGAGAAATTCTTTTATGTGCCCAGAAATGTATTCATGTTCATTTGAAATAAATGTCCTATGAACATATTTTTATATAGCAAATGTGTATGTTTATTGTTACGAACAAAACTTTTTATTCAGCAAACAAAATCTGCAGCTTCTCTTCTCCTTCTACTCGATCTATCAGACTATTGATAGTTTGTCGAAATGTTTCGGGAGCGGTGTAAAACTGAATAAATAACTGCCTCTCTTCCAACTTGTGTTTGTCTTCTTTTATTTCCTGTTTTTAAAGAAAAAGAAATATTTATACTTTGTGTAAATAAAACCTTGTTTATTTTTTCTTTATTAACCTTTTTTTTTCTTTCAAAGTCTTGAATTAGATTTTTTGCCTCTTTCTCGAATGCATGAATGTTTGCTTCTAACTTCTTCAGATTTGCAACGTCTAGATGGCACATCATAGATTTACTTCCATTTTCTTTATTGGAATTGTAAACAACAGTGTTCCACTGATTAAAGCATTGTTTCCTATAATGAGATATTTCATAGAAAATTACACAAAATGAATGTTTGACCTTGTAAATTAACTTGAGGAGGATATGGCCAATTTTTTAATAATTTTGGTAAGTGAAATATGAAGTAATCAAATTCCTTGCTTTATGTAAGTTAATAAATCAGGCATGGCCAACATACGGCCCACGATTAATCTTTCAATATTAGCTACTCAAGTAAGAATATATTGATGAAAAATTCTAATGCCTAAAAAAAGAAAAAAAAAAAAAAAGGTAACTCTAAACGCACAGTTAGTTGTTGAATGCTCCATTACAAATGTCTTCAGCACAGCATAGAATGTAAAAAATGTATTTGTAATCTCTATGTACAATTTAGTCTCTACAGGTGACATGACAATGAGATCTCGCACCACCTCAAAATCTTCCTGGGGCAAAAACTGTTGGCCATCCCTGTACTAAAGTCATCAGGAAAACTTGACAGGAAACTCTGTTACCAGATCTTCACTTATCATCAATTTGACAGACTTTGGAAAGTAAAATGATTCCAGCAGATTAGAGAAGATATATGGCAACATAAACTTCATGATTTTTTTATTAGAGAGCTAGGTCCTAATTGGTCTTATAAAGAGAAAAGTTGTGTTAGCAACACAGCAAAAAGTCAAGAAATTTGATTTTTTTTGGTTAGTTTCTTAGACATGTACAAAATTTTGTTTCTGGCAATCATCTTAAATTATGGTACTTATTCTGAAGATAATGGCATATAAATTCAAATGTAAAAATATTAATTGCTAGAAAATTCATGTGCATACAAAAATTTGTTTCCTGAAAAGCAATCATTCTTCTCGGTTAAAAGTAACTATTTACAATCTGTCATATGATTAGAGGATATGAGTTTGTGAAAGGTCTGAATGCTTCAATTTCTGTGATGATAAAAAAAAATCATTAAAAACAGGTAAAAATGCACACACTAAGAGCGATTAAAACAGGGTCTTCCTTTTTATACAATATTGACCTTTATCCACATGCTTCAGTTAGCCTTTTAAATGGATTGGAAACTTATGCCTAATTTTCGACAGTTGAGTATTAACATTTACTGGAGCAAAAACCTTTTCTTTTCCCTAATTATACAGTCCATTTCAAACTTATAAACACACCCAAATTTTTTTAATAGTAATGTATTTAAAGTGATGTTGTAAACAACATACTAATAGCTCTAAAAATTTCAAAAAATGTTTATTATATCTGACAATTATAATTTTTTTGTAACATTTTCAATTTTTGATTGTTTCAGAAGTATAAACACGGGTGCATAAAGTTAGTATGATAACTAATTAATTTTTTTTTATTAATTATTGGTTTATCACCAGAGGGTAGTATCATTCATTATTACAAACATGGTGTCAATTTTAAATCACAAAAAACTGTTTAAAACACTTAACAGAGTTGGAAATACGTGAAATTTACCAACTAAAAGAAGCAGGACAATCTCATAGATCAATTTACAGCTGCTGAAATTTTCTTAATGTGCTGTGATAATGTGTTAACTCATTTCTGCCATAATTTTCACCCTAAGTGATGTGGATAGCTTAAATTCCTTACACCTAGTCAACAGTTCCTAGTCTTTGATTTCTGTCAGTCAGAGAATCGGCAACTGTATGGAGATGTATGCATAGTCTTACTTTCAGTTTGGCAGCCATTTTTAACATAATTGCACCAAAGACAAGATGACATGGAAACAAATAGTCTTTTCAGATAAAAAAAAAATGGAATTTGGATGGATCTGACAGTTATAGTCACTACTGGCATGATTTGAGGAAGAATGAAGGAGTCAGAATGAGCAGACAGCAAGGTGGGACTCTGTGGGCAGGATTTGAATGGGGGGTAAAACAGACATTGCATTTATAGAAGGTAGAGTGAATTCAGAAAAGTATCAAGAACTGTTGTATTAAAATTTACTAACTTTTGGATCACTTGTTGAAATTGCCAGTTTTCTCACCAATAGGATAATGCTGCCATTCATGCATCAAAGTTGAAAAACATTAATGTAATTGATTGGTCATCACGGAACCCCGATATGAACCTGACAGAAAATGTTTGGTGCATTATGAGTCGTCTTGTTTATGGCCAACACCGTAAATGAACTGATTTTTGAGAAAATATTAAACTACTACTACTACAAAAACTAGTAAAATGTATGCGTGATAGAGTATTTGATTTAATTAATTCAAATGATGGATCTATATTGAGACATCACAAATCATTTTTTTATGCACCTGTGTTTTTTAATTTTAAATCTATCTGACAATTGAAACAAATTTCAGAAAATGTTTAAATTGATGATGTAAACAATATACTCAATAAATACATTACTATTGTTTAAACTTCTAATAGTCCATTTCAGAAAGATACTTACAATAAATCTAATTGTTTCATTTGTTTGACATAACTAGAAGAAATAAATGAGTGGAGAAGCAAATGTTCATCTGTTATTCTTTCTGCAGCTTCTTTCAGATCGTCGTACGTCTGAAATAAAACTCTTCCAGATTGTTGCATGTTGGGTTCTAAGAAAAATATAGTAATTAAAAAGAAATAAATTACATAAAGATTTTATTGAATTACCTATCATCATCATTAAATCCTTTGCAATTTTATCTTCAGAACACAGCTCTTTCGTTTTTGTATTGGATTTTATTTGATAATGCTTCATCCAGTCCTGAAAATATTTGAAAAGATAATTATTCATTGTAAATGTATAATGAAACTCAAAATATAGCAAAGCAATATAAAACACATACATAAACTTTAACCAGGACATCACACAACTTTGTCGTATCATGATAGAATCAAAGTGGAGCTGGAGAGGCGATCCAATAACAAAGCAATTGCCATTGATAGATGTGAAAAATGAAGAAATCAATTTTCTGTTAGGTGCATGCAATACTGTTTTTATTTTTGACCCCTAGGTGTACTTAGTTGCATCAGAGAGCATGGACATTGTCAGTTTAACCCCACTATCAAAAACTCCCTCAATCCCTATTTTTTACATTTAAATGGACACTTATTAATTGCAATGGAAAATGGCAAAGTTTCTCAAAATATATTTTTGAGAAACTTTATCCAAACCAGAAGTTCATATATAGTTAATCCTGCCCCTAAGCTTTTCATATTTGGTCTCACCTTCATCTATCTAACTCAGTTCTAAAGATTAAGGAAGGTCAGACACTGATGCCAGTGGAAATTTACAGATCTAGAATTTGAAAATTGCAGTCCAACAATGTAAGATATATATTGAAAGTTTTTTTATATATGGATGCTGTTTATACTTTCTTGCATGACATGACAGATATCAGTGCAATATTCTAATTCATCCTAAACATGGTGCATATCGAGTTGAAAGTGGCTGATAATGTGGCATATATAGACAATCTTTTACATAAACTCCAGATTAGGAGGTCATATCATGCTCAATCCATCTGTGGGAGGGTTTGGTTGAGATATGCTTTTACTAGTGGAGAGGCCTCATACTATTGGTAAATGGACTTATTGCTGTTGGTCTGTGCTGAGACATGAGCCACTGCTTGCAACATATCGAAGTATACACTGTGACTGTGGCTTTCATGAAGAATGGGCTATGCACTTTGTTTTCTGTGGAATGTCACAAGTTATAGTTTCAGTCACATAAAAACTTGTGAACATAAGGCATAATGTACTGTATACCCATATAATAATAGGTTCCATACATTCCAATAAAATCATGAAACAAGGGAGTTCTTTTTAAATAAATAACCTTGTATATGTACTGTACATATTAAATTGGATAAAATGGTTTAATATTTATCTCTGTAAAGATTGGTGGATTTGATTTATTATTTCTATTTTTAATTGATGAAACAAGTTAAAAGTTATGTAAGACATTTTAATACATTATTTAGAAATTTATTAGGATTACTATATTATATATGGGTTTTGTGACTACTGTTCTAAAACACCTTGCGAAACAACAAATCCTTAGGATAAAATTTTATTGTTGTCCATTAAACCAAAGGAAAATTTAGCAAATCAACTCTTTTTATTGCTCTATTCACAAATAAAAAAGGTTTTATTTTTTGTACACAAAAGTCTCTGTAATTTTTCAACATTTTCCAACAGTATAAGGGGGGATGTTTTGATAAAAATGACATAATTTTGGAACTTTCATTTATTTGTCTTGGATGCCATCCCGTATACCTCTTAGTAACAATTGAAGAATCTGCATTCAGAAAATAAGATTCTAACTGAAATTAGGAATTTTAAAGCTCTTTTTTGAACTTTCTACTAACACTAAAAATTTGTAATATAGGTTTGATTATTAAATTCTTGAATGGAGCTGTTAAAGAGCAAAAGATAAATATAAAAACTGCAATAAACAAAGATACATAACACAGCAGTTAACCTTTGACATTAATCGAGAATTTTTTTTATTATTATTTGATTGATTATCTATTGGAGTGCCTTTTTATTAATTAACAAAAGAATATTTCATAATACAAGTTTTCTTTTAGATGCATCAATCTCAATGGATCATTTAAATTTTTGACAAAATGTAAAAAAATCCATAAAGTCAATAATTGCTGAAATTTTTACTTATCTTTTATAATTTGATTTTAATATCTGTTTTGCACAGTAAAAACAAAAAAAGCTAAAATTCAATTACTGTGGAAACTAGAGAGAGTAAAAACTGCATAATTTATTATTATAAAGGTTTTGTCATTTATATGTAAAAATTAGATTTAGGAGGAAATAAATGGTTTATTGCTGACAAGGCCAAAGTTTTATTTAAAGTATATTATTTCTTAAATAGTTAGAGTACAACATGAAATAAGTTTTTTTTAAGAATTTGTTTTCCATACATCATATTTATATGAGCATTAGATGATGACAATTTAAATTAAAATTATTGAATACATAATTATAAATGGGAAAAAAAGAATCAGTTTTGGTTTCCCTATGGATAGTCATCTGAATTCATAATTTAGATACATATAATTGAAAATGATTTATTAGTGAATAAATAATAAGCTAGTAGAATATATCAATGAAATATTTGTAAGGAATAGATCGATATTTTAAAATAGTAAATACTAGACTGCACATTATCCAAAAAGAATAATAATAATTCATCTTACTTTTCGTAGACAAAATTCCTTCCAAACTTCTGAAAAGTTATCATTTAATAATTTAAGTAATTTATGAATATCATCTTGATAATGTGATTCTACTTGAAACAACAGCAATAAAAATTCCCAACGAGAACGCTGTTTTAAAAGCTGATCTGTAATCTGGTGTTGATAAATTTAACAAATACATTAAATATAATTACAAAATATTGTTTTTCATAAGCTATTAATAAAAGTATACCATTTTCTGTCTTTTGTAAAAATATTGTTGGCGAGCCAATTTTGTTTCATAATCTCCAGTAAGCACAACTGCACTTCTACACTGAATGCATTTTTTTATTACATTAGGTAAAATAGTTGTTAACAGTTCTTCAATTTCAGTTTTTTTTGCAATGAGCTGTGCTTCTAATTGCTTTTGTTGTTGTATAAACAACATACGGTTAAATGGTAATGTCTTTATGTAATTTTTATTAATTTTATTTTCCAGATATTTAACTTTTTCTTCAACTTTTACACTGGCAATGAGTTCTTTGATTCTATTCTCTTCTGTTTTCTGTAAACTGAATATTTGAGCATAAAAAAAAATTGAATTAGGCTAATAAATTCAATTATAAAATTACATTACAAGTTAATTTATGCATAAATGAGAATTTTTTACATATTATGTAAACGTGCTATTTCTCTGCAATTTTTTGCAACATTCCTATCCTTTGATTGTGAAGTATTTGAAAGTAAATGTGAAATATCAAGCAGCTCACAGTTTATACTTGAAACAATGCCACTTGTTAAATCAGCAAATGGCTAAAAAGTGAAAAAAAAAAGTTTGTCTGTTCATTTATATTTTATATAAATATTTTCATAACCATAATATAAAAGAGACTTACCTTGTTAAGGTATTGCTTTATATAATTTCTTAATTCTTGCAACAGTTGATCTTCAGTATTCAAATAAACTTTTAAGTCTACATGACTAAAAAGTGCACAAGACATTTCTTCATTAATGAAATTACTTTCTGACATTTCTTTAAATAAATTAGTTAGGTCTTGTGAATGAAGAAGCATAGATTGTAAACAATTGGAAAGCTGAAATATTTTTAGATAAATTTTTTTTCCTGTTTATTCATTTGACATAAAATATTTTCTAAGTTTACCTTTTTCTGCAAACTTATTAATTTATGTTGCTTGTATTCTAAATTATTTTTAACAAAATTAATTTGGTCTTCTAAATTTTCAATTTGATGATTTAGTTCAATTTCACTTTTTATAGGAA
>NW_019384406.1:953368-968991 GCF_000671375.1 Centruroides sculpturatus | reverse complement strand
CTTTGTGGGTAGCTGGAGGATCATTTTCATTTCTAACATAAAGATTAAACATTTACAACATAAGAAATTTAACCTATATTTATCATATTGGTTTCATTGATTATACAGTAGAGCATCGATTATCCGAATCAATTGAGGATGGGTTGTTCGGAAAATCAATTTTTTGGATAACCGATTATGTGCGAAAAAATATATTAATCTGTCCCATGTTGAAATTCATTCAAATCCTTGCATATCCTTAAGTACCCTCTCATGATTGTGCCAGTGATGCCAGCTATAACACGTGCACCAACAAAAATAATATTGGAGTAGCCCAAGACATAGTCAAAGATTGCAGCACCACAGCACTAGTGGAAATTTAAATTTGCTTTTGGTTAATTGACATTTCGGTTGGTCAATATTCAGATAATCGATGCTCTACTGTATTATTTTCTAAAATCAAAATTAACTTTTTATATTTACAACACCCACATTTTAATTATTCAAACTAAATGATTCTATTGATTAATAAAAAGGAAATTGAGTACAAAACTGAGTATAAAAATTTGAGTACAAACTGAGTACAAAAATTGAGTATAAAAAGGAAACTGAGTACAAAAATTTAATTCTGCTGTAATTATAAAGACACTTATAAATTTGATATGTTTAAACTCTTTACATTCAACTAAATGTATAAAATTAAGAAAAACCTTTTTTTATGCATAGTTTAGTTTAATGTGTTTACTTGATGATTTCATCAAATTTTCTATTTAAAACTTAAGATTTGTGATATTCATGGGGAAAATGTAGTGAAGAATCTTAAAAGAAAATTTCTATATTTCTGAATGAAAATATTTATTTTAACATTTTCATTACATCATCATAGTAATTTTTAATGATCTATTTTATCTGTATATTTTAATCATGCAAAAAACAGTATATATATAAATTGTTATTCTTTGTCTTTTTTTTAAAAATCTTAAATCTCAGTTTTAATGCTGTTATTCAAAGTTTAATGTGTACAAATATAATTTTTTGTTATTAATTCATTAAATATGAAGAATCAAATTAATATTTCAAAAATATGGAATTTTCAATGCTGATTTTATTCATTTCATGAAGCAAATAAAACTAAAAGATAACTTTTGAATTTCTTTGGATAAAATAATAATTGAAAGCTTACTTCTCAAAAGGAACATCTTTATGTTTTGGAAGATAAGATAAGCATTTTTTTAGAGCTTCTCCTTCAAGAATAGAATCTGGAGATGACAATTTTAATTCTTCAAATCTGAAAATATGTATAAAATTAGATCATTGTCTGCATAGATTTATTTTTAAAAGTAATTATTCCAATTAATTCAGCTCTATCAACAGGAATACCATTAATGTTGTTAAGATTAAACTTACATGTTTTTATACTAAAAATTAAATGCTTACTCTTGCAATTCATCATTTGTTAAGATATTTTCTTCATCAACAGATTTGCAGAACCAATTCAAAAATATTTCAAATTTTGGAATTTCAAACATCCAGTCAAAATCTGAACCATCAAGTTTCTTAGAATTTGGATATCCAATTTTATTTAATGTCTCTACAAATATCTGTCCCTTTGACATCCTATTAATAAAACAATCTTTAGCATTAAATATAATAATAATAGATGATCACATAATTTTCATGATTTAGTAATATTCTGTACTGAAAAATATTACTAATTTGTTAATTATTAAGAAAATATTTACCAGAATAATTATTTAAATTGTGAATACATAAAATTTATTCAAAAACATTATCAAAATGGAATATAAAAACTAATTATAATAAACTTAATCAACAAAATTTCAAAGTATCTTTCAAGAAACATCAAATAATCTTAAATTAATAGGTAAGCTTTTAGAAATTACTAATAACTAATAAATATCTTGAACAATTTGTATACATAAACAAATTTACCTTTTAATATTTTGAACACAGTATTGTAAAGAGAAACATGAAAACAAGTGTTATGGATTCAAATTCTGTACTAGATCATTAAAAAATTTTTAAATCACAAAATTTTAAAATTGATAATTTTTAAAGTTTAACAACCATATACAATCCATAGTAACAAGTCATTCTAATAATAATTTACTACTGTCAAAATTGTACTGGGATATTAAGATTTAGAATTTTATTAAAGAATCCTTTAAAGTAATAATATTGGGTTGAACTGAAAGTTCGTTTGGGTATTTACATAATCACTCATCTGTGGCGCCTTTGTAATGCTTATCAAGTTTTATTATAACTTGTTTAGGTTGACATTATGAATATTTGCACATTTACTATGTAAGTTTAATTAATAGATAACAAAATTTTAAAAAATAGTTATCAAGGGAAAAAAAACCATTAAAATGGAAGATAAGAAGGTGCATTTTTGACATCTCATGCTCTATTATTTCCAAAAAGGGAAAAATGCAACAAAAACAAAAAAAAGATATATGCTATACATGGGGAGGATGCAGTTACTGATCAAGCATTCCAGAAATGGTTTTCAAAATTCAGGGAGGAAGATTTTTCTCTTGAAGATGCATCTCAGTCAGGATGGCCTTCAACCATAGATGATGGGACTGGCTTTAATTCAAAATGATTGGCATAAAACAACAAGAGATAGGAGACGTCTGACAACAGCTGTTTGGGATATTTTTAAGATGTCTCCTATCTCTTGTTGTTTTATGCCAATCATTTTGACGTTTGGCTAGCCTTGGATACACTTCCCATTATAATGTTTGGGTTTCCAATCAATTAAGTGAATGAAACCTTATTGAGCATGCTTCTGTATGTGATTCACTTTTAAAATGCAATGAAGACTATCCCTTTTTAAAGCAATTAATAACAGGCGATGAAAAATGGATCGTTTACAATAATATTCAATGCAAGAGATCTTGGAGTAAGCCAGGTGATCCTCCAGTACCGCAACCTAAAGCTGGTTTGCATCCCAGAAAAGTAATGATTTTAGTTTGATGGGATTGGAAAGGGGTTTTTTTATTACAAACTTTTACCCAATAACCAAACAATCAATTCCAATAAATATTGTCTCCAACTGGATGAACTAAATGCTGCAGTGCATCAAAAATATCTGGAACTTGCAAATTGACGGGGAGTGCTATCATGATAATGCAAGACCACACATATCATTAAACATGCACCAAAAACTTCTAGACTTTAACTGGGATGTTTTGAGTCACCCTGCATATTCTCCAGATATTGCTCCCTCAGACTATCATCTTTTTTGTTCATTGCAGAATAATTTAAATGGCATAGNTAAACATGCGCCAAAAACTTCTAGACTTTAACTGGGATGTTTTGAGTCACCCTGCATATTCTCCAGATATTGCTCCCTCAGACTATCATCTTTTTTGTTCATTGCAGAATAATTTAAATGGCATAGAATTTCAATCTTCAGGTATCAAAAATCACATCGCTAATTTCTTCAATCAGAAACCCACCCAATTCTACAAAGATGGAATTATGAAAACTACCCATCAGGTGGCATAAGGTTATCAAACAGAAGGGTAAATACATAGTTAATTAAAAATTTTTATTTATTTCAAAATAGTATATTTTATTTCTTTCTAAAAACTGAACAAACTTTCAGTTCAACCCAATAATAAATGTAAACCAGTGATGAGCAACCTTTTCTGAATACAGGCTGCAAGTGAACTTTGTAGACTTCTGGTGGGACTCTTGCATTTTTCTTCTGGAGTTACAAACTAAGCCTGCTGAATACAAATGTACTCATTAAGTTTGGTTTGAATGTTCTTTGTCACAAATATCAGCCTAAATAGGATTGTGTAAAGGCACAAAGCATAAAGCAGCAAAATAAAATTACATTGCAAAAGCTTGGGGTAGGTTACTCATGACTGCTTTAAACTAATAAGGAACTTTTTCATTAAACATATGCTGTATACCATTGTTGAAAAATTTATCATCTAAAGATAATAATTTTTATATTATTAATTATAATAAAATGGCAAAATGCTTAATTTTGAAGGTAGAGATGAGTTTCATAAGAAAATTGCAAATGCTAATAACAAGTAAAATCTTCATTAAGTCCAACCCCACGAGAGATGACAAACTACCGTCCTCTAACACCCCACATCTTAGACCTTTAACTACCAAAATTTCATAGAATCAATCCACTCAATACAAAAATATCTCTGCAAAATTTCAAAAATTTTTGACAAAACACAGGAGTTATTAAACTCAAACTTGATGACAAAATCATGCACCCACAAATACTTAAAAAAAGGCCCAAGAGTCCAAATATTAAAAAGCTTGGTTTCATTTTTGATTATCATACTTTCCCTGTGTTATATATAACAGCTAGGTTAAAAAAAAAAAAAAAAGGTTAAGATAAAATTAGAATTTATGTAGTAAATTAACTAATATGAAGTTGAAAGAGTTTAAACAAAAGGTAAAAATAAATTTTATTTTAAAATGCAAATACACTTATTCTTTCTTGATATTTTCTTAGTAGTAATCTCAAAACTTGCATGAATTATAATAATTAAAAAAAAGAAACCCAATAGCTATAAGCTTATATTGTATCAATGAAAAGTGATAATCTATCTAAATATTCAATATATTTTCTTTTCATAAAAAAATTATAAATTTACAGTTTTAACTTGACTTTGCATGTTTAATATTAAAAATCATCCTTAATGCATTTAGGGGCATCCATAAATGATGTCATGCTAAAATCCACACAAGTTTTTATAAGCTGGAATGTACACAAATTAAAATTAAACAATGGAATCAATAAAAACAATGTTTTCAACCTCTTTCAGGGGCCTGCATCAAGCATTGATCATTATAGAATGTTAGCAGAAATTCTAAATTTAGAGATGACATCAAACGAACATATTTGTAAAAAACATTGTTACAGAATGTTAGCAGAGATTCTAAATTTAAAATGTTTTTTACAAATATGTTCTTTTGATGTCATCTCTAAATTTAGAATTTCTGCTAACATTCTATAATGATCAATACTTGATGCAAGTCCCTGAAAGAAGTGGAAAACATTGTTTTTAATTTATTCTAATACATATTTGCTAGACTGTATGTAGGTTATTTTATTATGGTGTTTAGTTTTAATTTAAAATTCCAGATTTTAATGAATGACATGAGGAGGGGATTATCACATTATTATAAGCTCTCACAAATGATGTCAAATTGCTTGCCACCCTGAAAAAGCCTTTGCATTATTATGACATAAATGCACTGTATCAATTCATAATTAATATTAAAATAAAATAATTTATTTATACTTTTATCAGAATAAAACAGTAATGACAATAGCATTACATTAGTTAAAATTTTATTTTTACTACACCTTGCTAGCAAGTTATTTCATTCCCATACGTTTGTAAGGTGCTCATTCAATTGATACAATGCATTCAAATTTTGGAGGAATGCTTTGCCCTATCATATTTTTGTCATNTGCGCCAAAAACTTCTAGACTTTAACTGGGATGTTTTGAGTCACCCTGCATATTCTCCAGATATTGCTCCCTCAGACTATCATCTTTTTTGTTCATTGCAGAATAATTTAAATGGCATAGAATTTCAATCTTCAGGTATCAAAAATCACATCGCTAATTTCTTCAATCAGAAACCCACCCAATTCTACAAAGATGGAATTATGAAAACTACCCATCAGGTGGCATAAGGTTATCAAACAGAAGGGTAAATACATAGTTAATTAAAAATTTTTATTTATTTCAAAATAGTATATTTTATTTCTTTCTAAAAACTGAACAAACTTTCAGTTCAACCCAATAATAAATGTAAACCAGTGATGAGCAACCTTTTCTGAATACAGGCTGCAAGTGAACTTTGTAGACTTCTGGTGGGACTCTTGCATTTTTCTTCTGGAGTTACAAACTAAGCCTGCTGAATACAAATGTACTCATTAAGTTTGGTTTGAATGTTCTTTGTCACAAATATCAGCCTAAATAGGATTGTGTAAAGGCACAAAGCATAAAGCAGCAAAATAAAATTACATTGCAAAAGCTTGGGGTAGGTTACTCATGACTGCTTTAAACTAATAAGGAACTTTTTCATTAAACATATGCTGTATACCATTGTTGAAAAATTTATCATCTAAAGATAATAATTTTTATATTATTAATTATAATAAAATGGCAAAATGCTTAATTTTGAAGGTAGAGATGAGTTTCATAAGAAAATTGCAAATGCTAATAACAAGTAAAATCTTCATTAAGTCCAACCCCACGAGAGATGACAAACTACCGTCCTCTAACACCCCACATCTTAGACCTTTAACTACCAAAATTTCATAGAATCAATCCACTCAATACAAAAATCTCTCTGCAAAATTTCAAAAATTTTTGACAAAACACACAGGAGTTATTAAACTCAAACTTGATGACAAAATCATGCACCCACAAATACTTAAAAAAAAAAATTAGGGTTTTTTGTGTTTTTTTTTCATTTCTTGACATTTGGAGAAGGCCCAAGAGTCCAAATATTAAAAAGCTTGGTTTCATTTTTGATTATCATACTTTCCCTGTGTTATATATAACAGCTAGGTTAAAAAAAAAAAAAAAAGGTTAAGATAAAATTAGAATTTATGTAGTAAATTAACTAATATGAAGTTGAAAGAGTTTAAACAAAAGGTAAAAATAAATTTTATTTTAAAATGCAAATACACTTATTCTTTCTTGATATTTTCTTAGTAGTAATCTCAAAACTTGCATGAATTATAATAATTAAAAAAAAGAAACCCAATAGCTATAAGCTTATATTGTATCAATGAAAAGTGATAATCTATCTAAATATTCAATATATTTTCTTTTCATAAAAAAATTATAAATTTACAGTTTTAACTTGACTTTGCATGTTTAATATTAAAAATCATCCTTAATGCATTTAGGGGCATCCATAAATGATGTCATGCTAAAATCCACACAAGTTTTTATAAGCTGGAATGTACACAAATTAAAATTAAACAATGGAATCAATAAAAACAATGTTTTCAACCTCTTTCAGGGGCCTGCATCAAGCATTGATCATTATAGAATGTTAGCAGAAATTCTAAATTTAGAGATGACATCAAAAGAACATATTTGTAAAAAACATTGTTACAGAATGTTAGCAGAGATTCTAAATTTAAAATGTTTTTTACAAATATGTTCTTTTGATGTCATCTCTAAATTTAGAATTTCTGCTAACATTCTGTAACAATCAACACTTGATGCAGGTCCCTGAAAGAAGTGGAAAACATTGTTTTTAATTTATTCTAATACATATTTGCTAGACTGTATGTAGGTTATTTTATTATGGTGTTTAGTTTTAATTTAAAATTCCAGATTTTAATGAATGACATGAGGAGGGGATTATCACATTATTATAAGCTCTCACAAATGATGTCAAATTGCTTGCCACCCTGAAAAAGCCTTTGCATTATTATGACATAAATGCACTGTATCAATTCATAATTAATATTAAAATAAAATAATTTATTTATACTTTTATCAGAATAAAACAGTAATGACAATAGCATTACATTAGTTAAAATTTTATTTTTACTACACCTTGCTAGCAAGTTATTTCATTCCCATACGTTTGTAAGGTGCTCATTCAATTGATACAATGCATTCAAATTTTGGAGGAATGCTTTGCCCTATCATATTTTTGTCATTAGTATCCATCATCTGCAATACATTTTGGTGGAATAAAGAATTCCAAATTCAAAAACTGTTTCCCCCAGTTCATGAAAGACTACAGTCTACAGATTTAGAAATCATCATAGAATGTCAGCCCACCAGTGGCCAAGCAGTTCTGTTCCATAAACACTGGGAATTCGGTTGTGGGTTTGCCCCTCACCAGAATGGGCTGGCCACATGGAGTTTTCTGGGTCCACATCTGAATAGGGGCCAGTTACCCTTAAAAAGAACTCCCGGAAGGCATCCCCTAGGCAGATTGCCCAGGTGTTCCATTGCTGTAACTCAATAAAACAAACAAACAAAACAATCATAG
Source organism: Centruroides sculpturatus (assembly GCF_000671375.1). Classification (NCBI taxonomy): domain Eukaryota; kingdom Metazoa; phylum Arthropoda; class Arachnida; order Scorpiones; family Buthidae; genus Centruroides; species Centruroides sculpturatus. The sequence goes on along the minus strand of NW_019384406.1, from coordinate 960,973 downwards.
AAAGTCACTTCTTTACGTTTACTTTTTCTTTGGAAACATTCTGAAAATAAACTTTGAATTTTTCAAAAAACATTTGATAAAACATTTTTTAACATCTAACACAAAAAATAACTACTTGTCAATAGAGTAGTCTTAGTACCTATGCTGGTTTCAGTCCCACCCCAGACAGATAAGATGTATAAAATTGCTGAGATAAACAAGGTAATTTTACCTTTTTTTATCTCAGCAGATCTTAAAAACAAACACTTCGTAGCAACAGCACAATAATTTCATAACATTACTTACTTTAATATTTGTAACATACGAATAACGAGAACGTTACGAGGTAAATTCTACACTATTATAATCATAGAAATTGTACCGATCACTTTTCTGCGGCCTAAGAAAATTTTATTCAAATATTTAAGAAAAAATATTTAATATTTTTGGTTTATTAAATAATAAACCTAAGACTGTATATAGTTTGAACATCAATTCCATTCATCTCAAGCTATAGAGATCATACTATATAAACAAATAAAATCCTTGCACCACTTGTTAGATACCAACACATTACTAAAGATCTTAGAAATCGCATTTAATCATCACAATATAGCCAAGACTAGAAAACTTTTTGCATTTGTAAACATGAATTTTATATGGATTTGGTTTATTTTAGAGATAAACATTTGATAAAGCAAAATGAAAATTATATGATTTTTATTTACTATAATGATTGTATTTCCAATGGTAGAAGTTACTTTTTGGTAATTTGTGGGTTAGATTGAAGCAAAAGGTGTTAAGACTTAGGCTTAGATGTAATTTCACAGGCTGAATAGTGTTTATATGTTATACACAGCACTTGAATTACCTAAAATTAACTTCCACCTTTTCATTCATAATCATATAAACAGATTTAAATATAAAATTCTGACCAATCTAATCGGCACTTACTTTAATATAAGAGTGATTTAATTCCTGTAGGAACGAAACAAAAACGTCAAATTTAAAAAAGCCAAACGATGTCAAACAAACCGCCAAACTCCAGCGCCATCTGAGATTTTTAGAAGGATGATAACGTGACGTCATATTTACTGTACGGTAATCGAAAATATATTGAATCCGAATTTTGTTTGGTTAAATAAAAATAGTCAACCGAATTTGATTTTTAATGTAAATATTAAAATTTAATATTTACAATTTATATTTGAGTGTAAAGCGAATACAGATTTTGTTTCTAAATATCAAATTTTCTGATGGTTGTTATTTTTTAAGTTACGTAATAATTATTATGCTTTGAAATTTAATTGTTGAGAATATTTTAAAAAAATAAAATACAGTAGTCTAAAATAAAAATTATGACTAATTATAATTATTTATTTACGTAGAATGATTTTTTTCTAATAGTCATTATTATGAATAATACATTTTATTATTTATTCTTTTGGAAATTTATTATTATTTATTATTTACTCTTTATGAAATTATTATTAGTATTATTTAATTCTTATTTTTTATTTAGAAATTATTTTTTATTTATTCTCTTGGATATTTGTAAAAAGTTTTTCATATGTAAAGAATTAAATATAGAAATTTTCAATCTGTCAAAAATAAAAAAAGACATACTGAAAAATATAGTTATATTGGAAAAAATAAAATCGACACATTTATTCTTGACCTTTTTGAAATTTCTTTCCTTTAATCTGTTGCTATGTCTAAATTCAAATTCAAACTTAAAAATCGATAGTAACTTATTTTACCGAGCGCCATCTACTAAGAGTTTATTCACTAAACTATTTATTAAAAAATTAAAAATACGACAAATATAAATAGAAATTTAAAAATTAATTTTAAATAATTGTTAAATAAAAAATTTAATAAATCATAAACTATTAAATTTTTTTTATAAGCGAGTAAAGATTTGTCTTTAACATCACGAGACTTCATTTAAATTGATTCACGTGAGCCAGTTGATTGAGAGGAAATTAAAACTGGTGACGTGAAGAATTGATTTCGTGGATTTTATCCCTTTTTAGATATAATCAAAAACAGTTGTGAAAGTAAACTTATATTTCCAAAAAACAAAAAAAGTAATTTCTCGAAAATGTTTTTGACATTGAACAGTACTTTTGCTTTCTCAATAGTAAAACATGTCACCTCGAGATATCAATAGAGTAATGGCTGACAAAGATAACCTCAGTCCAATGAATGAATTGAATGAGATACATCAAGAAAGATGACCTTTATCGGGACACGTGATTAAGTTGTGATCGAACGTACAAAACTGTTTTCGTGTCCAAAAAACATTTTTGTATTAATATTATAAATATATAACTTACAGACATATTAATAGATAAATATAAAATTTGCAATAACGCTGTTTAATAATTTAAATATTAGTTTTTCAGTAAAGAATAAAACAAGTCATTAAGAGTTGTTAAATAATTTTATATTTTTATAATATAAAAATACCATTACTATTATTATTCGGCCGTACCATTGTGGGCCTGGCCAAATCCACGGTGGGCTTGATAAATAGTCTCTTTAGTGGCTCATGGCGGAAGGAGTAAAAAACTTCAAAACCTTTAAAAATATATACAAATAAAAACTGATTTTTCATTACTTAAAAAAAACTTTCATTTATATCACTTTCAAGCCATGTTTTGAGGACCCTCAAAATTTAGTTTTTAATGTAATTTAATGTAATAAAAGAATACGAGTTGAATTTTATTTTGTAATATAATACATTATTTTTGCATATTTCACCATTTGAAAACATATTGCATATTGACGAAAATTTTTTCATAATGAAATTAGCCATTACTTTAAAAATGTTTTGAAATATTTTAAAAATTTCGTGAAACTTATAGTCTATTAAATTTTATAATTTTAAGATTATCGGTAAATCATGGAGAATTTTGAAAGATTTATAAAATTTATTGCCCAACGGCAATAGATTGAACAAATTACTTAACTAATTTAAGTTTCACTAATTTTATACAATAATGAATAATTCATTTCTTCTTAAAACGTTTTAATCCAAATATAAACGTTCAAGAAACTCAAACAATTTACTGAGAACGTACGAAAATATTTCTTTTTTGTAAACTTTAAAAAATAGGATTGTAAGCACGGATTGGCATTCTAAGCCATTGTTATTAAGTTTGGCAGAAAACATGGATTTTAGCAGCATGGGAAACGAATCTGCCATGGCCTAAACCTTTGTTCTTCATCAATTATTTTCTCAGCACGGGACCAGTCTTTTTTTTTTTATTTCAAATTTACTGGCAACATTATCTACCACTTGTCTTTTAACCTTGCTTTCAATCGCTGCAGGATGCCAGATGAGTGAACTACAACTTGTATTAGCTCACGAGAGCGTGGCAGATTACATAACTTAGGAATCTGAAAAACAATGATTTGATACAATACAATTGTCGATTACCCAGAACTTGAATTTGGTTTATTCTTTTTATAAAGATGTTCTAATTTGTTTGATAAACGGCTTATGTTTAATGTATTTGTTTAAAAAGTCATTAATTTAGCTATAGTTTTTCTCTTATAGAAGGAAATTGTGGTCATACAAACATTATCAGACTGTGCAATGAGAAATTATGAAAGAGAAGTAATTTATCTACAGGTTTGTTCATTGGTTTGGATTAGTGTACACATTTACGTCAATGTGATGTCATGTCTTCAGTTTTACAAGCAACAAGTATGTAAGATGACGTCAAATTGACGTAAAAGTGTGTATCTCAGTCAAATAAGCAAATCTCAATGAATACGGAAGAGGAGCAATAAATAATTTATTCAAAAACTAATAATTTAACTTAAACTATAAAGTTTAAATGTTTTATAATTTTAAAGACCATTTTTTGTTTTTTTCTTTTTGTTTTTTTTTCTTTAAATTAGCCAAATACTCGTTTTTATGTGTTTTTCTGCTCTTTTCAATGATGATTGTTATAAATTTATAAACCAGTCAGAAAGCAGAAAGAAGGGATAAAATACAGAATGAAAATTGGAGGTTAGTTTCAAAATCAGTCACATTTACAGCCCTTATATTCAAAATCCAGAAAAGTAGAGTTGGCTATTTTTGAAATTATACTCCTCAATTATATTATTTTGTTTAATCTAATATGAAAATTTAATTAATGAGACGTTTTTACATTTTACTTCAGTAAAATTAATCGTGTAAACATAATATTACACATCTAAATATTATATATTCATAAAATTTCAAAAAATTATCAAGAGTGTTTTTTTATATAAAAACAAAGATATTTTCTGTGAGAATATTTTAAAATCAAGATTATCGTTAAAATTATCAAATATTCCAATTAATTTTGATTTTTCAAAGCTTTCATCTCCTTGAGGGCTAAATTCCTGCTCTTAATTTCAATTGAGGGTGGTTCTGACCTACATTGTAATCACCAATTTGAGAAAGAGATGAGAACGAAGTCTTTAATAAATTATCTCTGAAACATTCTGAAAGACTAAGAAGTATTTGAAGAAATCAAGCAGCATTAAAAGAACCTCTTACTCAATGCTTTTCCAGTTCCTTAATTGTTAATAACATGAAAATATACAAATTGTAATTAAAATTATGTAAATTAATCTGTATATTAATTATTCATAAAATTACAGACATTGAATCTATAAAATAAATGAAATATTCGAAGCTATAAAAATAAAAATAAAAATATAAATAACCTAAATCTATGAAAATAAATAGTGAAACTATACGAAAAAACTCCATTCAAAGATAATGATAGAAATTAATTCAATTTTCATTTATTAAGATAATTTTAAAATTTTTAACATATTAAATATACATAATTTAAATGCTTCTAGTAGATTTATCAAATAATTTCTTAAAAATTTCTATCCAAATTTAAGTTATACGTGACTCAAAAATAATAGAATTTTTTGTTCTTCGAAAAAGAAACTTTACATATTTGATGTATGTTATCCGCCAAACACAATGTAAGATATTACAGATTATCTTATTGAAAGTAGGATTAGGCTATATAGAAATAATTTAAATGCAAAAAAATGTAAAGATTAAATATTTAATTTGCATTACATTAAAAAATATAGCAGTGATGAGATATTATAATTTAAATTAAAAAATAAAAGAAAAAAGATATAAAATTTGTACAAATATTATTTGTAATCTTACTAAAAGAATTCTTTTAAGTGTAATGCATACATCGATGTAGTACCCTCTTATAGCGCCAATGAATAATAACGAATCTTCTCCACAAGTACTAACTGCATCTGCGAATTACTATACATTCGATTCTGTGTTGTCATCACCAAATTAAAGAATTTTATCATAATATATAATCTTTATTGTTTGAGATACTTCGATTCAGTGTCATACTGGATTTCGTGCAAAATTTAGAGGTAAGCAAACGATGGTGCTAAATCGAAGTCTGACTGTATTTATAAATTCAAATTTACTTTTTAAAAAGTTTACAATTTTACAAAGTTACTTTTAAAGTTTTCTATTCAAATAAATTGACTTTCAATATTTACTTATAAAAATTAAATGTCTTTGACAATTTCGGAACGTCAAACTGACTCCATATTCACGACCAAAGATCAAGAGTTAGAAAGTTAACCAATTAACAATCACTTCTCTTTTAGTAAATGAATGCTTATTGGCTAATTGCTTATTGGCTTCTTATTCTAACTCTTGATCCTTGGTTGTGAATATGGACGTAAGTAATATAAAATATTTTAATCTGCGAAAGGTTTTCTAACTTCTTTTAAGAGCACATCAATAATATTGAGAGTAAAGATTATTGTTGATTCAGTAATTTAATTGAATAAATGCAGAAATGCAATTGGACAGTTTTTGAAAATTTATCTGAGATCAGAAAAAATGTACTGTATTTAAGCTGAGTGTGAAACTATGAAAATACACTCAGCTTAAATAAACTGATATCAGTTTATGAATAAAAGATTTTACTTTTTGGAAGTATAATTAATAAAAATAATTTTTAAATTATTATTTGAGAGATAATTTTACAAAAATTATGTTACACAATAAGAGTGTTTGAATAAAATGCGATAATTGAGTGAGAGAGAGATAATCGCGTGAGGAGGATATTAGAGAGAATGTGGAGATAATTCTGTGATAATTTTATATAAGTTATACGCCCTCTATTCAGAGAATCAATATTGTATTTCTAAATATATATATAAGGGTGGCTCAAAAATCAGTTAACCATGTTTTGCTTTATGTGTTCACTTGTAAATATGAATTGTAAACTGTTGTAAAATTTTTTCATAAAAGTGATGAAAAAATAATTTTAAAAATATGATTAAGCATTTAATTATTTAAATAAGAGCAAGTTTGTGTTTACAATGATTATAATTTAATTTTCGAGCCATTCTGCATTTTCAGAACTACAACAATATTTAGAATAACTGTGTAAAATAATAAGTAAAATAGTGTACATTATAGATGAATGAATGATACAGGTGTTAATAATGCTTATAATTATACGAATACTAAAGATTAAATTTCCAATAATTATGTAAAACTTTGAAATTTAATAATAATTCTAAATATATATTTGAAGCGATCTGTTGATGACAGTTCCTTTCTAGACAGGGCATCGGCATTGCTGAAGGAGAATGGCTGTTAAAATGTTCATCTATGAAACCCCGATAGAACGATAAATTCAATATTAAAGCTGTTTTCTACTTATAGCTTACATATAAAAATAAATTAAGGATTTTTAAATTAGCATTTATGCCAATTACCGAGCAATCTTTTGAATTTTTGATAAGTAAATTTAATTGAAAACATCTCATAAAATTTGAAATTTCTAGTTGCATAAAATTGTTTTAATATAAATATTTATTAAGTTTTAATCTAAAATTATTTAAATTAAACGTGCATTGTAGCAATTATTAAATATAAACGTATTTTTAATATAAAAATTTAATCCTTTTCTTGTTAAAATTCAATTATATTAAAATATTTTAAAAATTTTAAATATTTCATACGTGACTTTAACAACCAATAGCACGAGAAGAATATAATTTAAATTTCAATCACGTGATTATAACAACCAATAAAATTGAATAATAATTAAAATTTCAAATTTGAAATTTTAAAAGAATTTAAGAATGTTTATAAAATTCGAGCCAAATATAATTCTTATTTAATTAATTATATTCCTGAATATAGAAAACTTTCCTATATTTCAGTATAACATTGCATCAAATCTAATCAAAATTAAATTTATACTTTTCAGTAGAATTTATAAAATTTATTATATAAGAAGACAGTTTTATTTTTTTGTCTCAAAAAATAAAATCGTACAACGAATTTTTAATATCCGTTATATGTCCTTTCTTCAATATGGCGTCGTAGTTCCTTATGTGCATTTGATAAGGAAGGAGAAATGGTTCTAACAAAAAAGAAAGGAAGTATTGATTGGAACGAGTGAAAGTATTTCTATTTTTTTTTTTTAAATATATATGACATAACTCAAAAATATAATTTTTCGTGACAAAAATATATTTATCTGTCAATAATTTGAAAAACCTACTTTTTGTAAAATTGCAACGTGTATTGTAGCAATTTTTATATCTAAATTATATATATAT
>NW_019384406.1:943200-953081 GCF_000671375.1 Centruroides sculpturatus | reverse complement strand
GTGACTTTAACAACCAATAATACGAGTAAAATATAATTTTAAAAAATCTACGTGATTTTAACAGCCAATAAAATTAAACAAAAATTTCAAATTTGAAAGCATTTAATTACGTAAAAGTTTTCAAACAAAGTAATTGGTCCGTTAAAACTCAATTACAAAGTTTTGCGTATTTTCAAATAGTATTTCAGAAAATCGATAAAATAATTTATTGTTGATAACAAAAAGTTATTATTTGCAATTTATAATAATAAATTGCAAAACAAAGTAAAATATAACGTGCAAACTCTTAATGAATCAATCAAAATAACTGATAAAGACAGTTATTTTTAGAATTATTATGCTGGCTTATAATAAAAATTCAACGTTTCTCGCGTATTAAAAAAGTTCTGCAATAATAAATTGCCAAGCTATATTTATACCAAAAATCTAGAGCTTATCTTAGATAATAACTTAAAAATATTGATTATAAAAAACTGGAAAGTTTATGCATGCCAAAGGGGGAGAGAGAGAGAGAGACTTTCAAGTCATTGGAAATTGCAAATTATAAAAGAATATTCATATTTTTTAAAATATAAATAAGTATATTTTAATTATAAATTAACGTAAATTATATTTAATTACGGAATTTTTCTCAAAAGTAATTTTTCATAAGAGAAAATGCTAAAACTTTAAACATTGAAGAACCTGCTGAGATAGAATTTATTTAAATTTAATTTTAAAAAATTAAAAAATAACTTAATTGAAATATTTAATTTTAAAATTCTTTGCATTATTATTAAAAAATATTATTATTATTACTTTAATAAAAATATTTCGAATATTTAATAATTTAAACGCGATCTTACACGAGAGGATGGGGAATTTTTCATATATTGAAACGATTGAAGCGAAATTAATTTATGATAAAGAAAATGTATGTGCAGCAAAGTAAATCAGTGATGATGAAATTTAATTTACCAACAATTTTGACTCCTTCGGATATTTTCTAATGAATTGTAAAGCGTAGTCGCTTGAAAGATCGATTAAATAATAAAAAGAAACGTTCGGACTTTATAATAAGATATTTTGCCAAAATATTATGATGTCATTACCTCGAGATTTAGTTAAAAAAATGCATTTCTTTTTTCTCTCGTCTGATTTTTTTGAATTAAAAATTGTATTTCTTAATTGCTTTTTAATAATGAATTATAGCGAATATAATATTGTTCTTTAATTTTATTGAAATTTTTGCATTTTAGCATCGAGACAAAGTAAAACGTAATGTGAAAACATATATTTTTATCCATTAATTCAAATAATTTAAATATAGGGTGTAAAAATCAATAATAATACACTATAATTGGGCTGCAATTTAGAAAAAGTTTAAAACTACCCTATACATTTATACTGCTGCCCGTCAGTCCTTCCTTAATCTCGGGAACGGTGTTAGATATATGAAATCCTAAGCCAGATATTTAAAGCGTAAGACAGGAGGTTTGATTACCTATACACAAATTAGACCGGAAGTCACATGATTTCAATTCAGAAATTTTTCCCAGAACGGAGTTAGATAGATGGCCGGTACGACTCTGTTGTTATCAGGAAAAGTATGATGCACAAGGGCAAAACACTACTAAATTTGAGATCGAGAACATATATTTTAAATTAAATAAATTAAAAATATGTTAAAAAATGCAGCCCAGCATTGGGATGATGTCACAATAAATAATTGCTCATTTGCTCTACATCTGGTATGGCAATCATTCTAGCCAAAAGCTACACTGGCCATGTTGCCCCTTTTTCAACCCCACAGTTCTTCAAGCATTAAATATACTACAGATATTATTCATGTTAAAATTCTTTTAATTTAATTTTTTTGAGTTTATTTTATCATTTATTANTTATCAATAGTTGCACGAGCAAGCGAACGACTTGAAGAAAAATAATTTTTATTTTATAAAATCTTTTAAATTTATTGTACTTTCTTGATATTTAAATTAAATAATTTTTCTCTTCCTATAACTCAAATTGCTGAGATTGAACTTCTTTCTATAAATCGTCCAATAAACTATGAATTATGAATAACTCTTCCAGCGCTAATCTATATTGAATGATAAGCGATATATAGCGATTTGTTATGGCTGCTAATAATTAACTATCCTATATCTGATAATAAATACACTCTACACAATTTAATAACGTATATATCTTGATAACCACTATCAAATAAGTAGTCAATAACAATCTATATAACTTAAGAGCTAATTAATAGATTTATATGACTAGTATATATATAATTTTTGAAGGAAAAAATATATTTATACGTAACCATTTAATGTAATTATTATATATTTCTAGTGAGGAAGCACTTAATTCTTATTAAATAATAAGAAAGAGTTTAGATGAAAAAGTAAATCAAGATGCAAACAACAAGATATTTGTAGCAATTAAATGAGTTTCTTTTTATTCGATTGATCAGTTAAGTGATAAACGAAGAAAAAAACTTTAATCTGATCATCCTAGATTATCTCTATTTCCACTAATTTTCTCTAATCTCTTACGCTGAAAGAAGATTGAAGATTTCATTTAATGTCTGCTGATCCCAATTCTTTTTTTTTATTTTATTCGTTATATTTAAATCGTTGTATACAGTTTATAATTATAATTTAAAAAGTAAAATAGAAGGAATTTTTAAGTCTACTTTGTAGAATATAAGTCAAACCCTCGATTTAGCGCTATCCTATATACTGTATATAGTAAAGCATCAATATACACTTTAGAACGAATCTTTATAAATATTTAAAATAAAGATCCTTTCAATCTCTGCGATTTTGAATTGTAGACCATCAAATCACGTCCCTCAAATTCAAATTATGTATAGATCTCATTAGTATGTTCAATTCTTAATGTTTGAGACTATTCAGTTTAACGCCACACTTTATTTTAGTGTCAATTTTAGAGGCAAATAAATGGTAGTGCTAAATCGAAATTTGACAGTACTTAATACAAGTCAATACCAAGAAACTATTTTTCAATCAAAGCAGAGTTCTCGCAATTTTATCCGAATGCGACCATTCTTCATATGTATAAAAATTTTTGCCATTCCTAAAGAATACCTCAGTAAAGCACTATTCATAGACACATTTTAGAACTGTAAAGATATTTTTTCTACTGTTAATGGCTCCCTTTTTGCCTATAATATATGAAAAATTGTAAAGAGTTATGAGGAACAGTTGGGGAGATAAAAAACCCCCTGATAAATAAGTCAGTTTTTAAATTATTTTTTAAACTAAATATTCAATCATATTCTTTTATTTCTAATTTAAAAAAAAAGCAATTTAAGATTTATCCCGAAATCAATTATTATTTAAGAAATAATTAAGAGGTTTTCTGTATAAAAATTTCAGAATCACTTACAATTTAAATATTGTAGCAAAGTTATGACAATATTGTTTGCGGTAAAAAAGATTATTTAGTACAGTAAACAGAGTGCTGAACCAGCAGATAACGTTTTATATATGATTTCTTCCTTCTCCATTCTCCTTTCATACGTCGATATTAAATATGTTGTATACCAAAACTCTATTCACCTCCGTTATTTATTGTCAGTTTAACGAACTTAGTTGATAATACTATCACTTACCTTAGGTAAATATCAATACTCTCGTTATGTTAAAATAAATATATCAAATTTATAATATATGGCTATGTATACAGTATATATTGTAGGGACTACGGATTATAAGTTCTGCTTTCTTAACTTAAAGAATAATAATAAGGTTACTCTAGTAATCTTTAAAATTATTTATTGTATTTAAATGTANAATGCAAAAAGGTTGAAAAATATTTTATATCGAAAAATACTTTACATATAATTTGTAAAAATAAATAACATCAATTAATTTTTGTTTTTCCCCCTCAATTTATTGACTTTTTAAATTCATTTTTAAACATTTATAAATAAAAGTCTTTAAAAAATCTTTATCTTTATGACTCTGTAATACTAGAATGTTTCAAAATCGATATTTCTCCAGGATATTGACTAACCGCAAGTTATACAGTGACAACTATCGAATTTCTATATCTAATCACTAACATGCTTGAAATCGAGAAAAATTTCTCTATACTTTATCGATTTTCAAAAATATCAAAAACTCTTTCGCTTGAATTACCAATTATTCTAAATTGTATTATCAATAGTTGCACGAGCAAGCGAACGACTTGAAGAAAAATAATTTTTATTTTATAAAATCTTTTAAATTTATTGTACTTTCTTGATATTTAAATTAAATAATTTTTCTCTTCCTATAACTCAAATTGCTGAGATTGAACTTCTTTCTATAAATCGTCCAATAAACTATGAATTATGAATAACTCTTCCAGCGCTAATCTATATTGAATGATAAGCGATATATAGCGATTTGTTATGGCTGCTAATAATTAACTATCCTATATCTGATAATAAATACACTCTACACAATTTAATAACGTATATATCTTGATAACCACTATCAAATAAGTAGTCAATAACAATCTATATAACTTAAGAGCTAATTAATAGATTTATATGACTAGTATATATATAATTTTTGAAGGAAAAAATATATTTATACGTAACCATTTAATGTAATTATTATATATTTCTAGTGAGGAAGCACTTAATTCTTATTAAATAATAAGAAAGAGTTTAGATGAAAAAGTAAATCAAGATGCAAACAACAAGATATTTGTAGCAATTAAATGAGTTTCTTTTTATTCGATTGATCAGTTAAGTGATAAACGAAGAAAAAAACTTTAATCTGATCATCCTAGATTATCTCTATTTCCACTAATTTTCTCTAATCTCTTACGCTGAAAGAAGATTGAAGATTTCATTTAATGTCTGCTGATCCCAATTCTTTTTTTTTATTTTATTCGTTATATTTAAATCGTTGTATACAGTTTATAATTATAATTTAAAAAGTAAAATAGAAGGAATTTTTAAGTCTACTTTGTAGAATATAAGTCAAACCCTCGATTTAGCGCTATCCTATATACTGTATATAGTAAAGCATCAATATACACTTTAGAACGAATCTTTATAAATATTTAAAATAAAGATCCTTTCAATCTCTGCGATTTTGAATTGTAGACCATCAAATCACGTCCCTCAAATTCAAATTATGTATAGATCTCATTAGTATGTTCAATTCTTAATGTTTGAGACTATTCAGTTTAACGCCACACTTTATTTTAGTGTCAATTTTAGAGGCAAATAAATGGTAGTGCTAAATCGAAATTTGACAGTACTTAATACAAGTCAATACCAAGAAACTATTTTTCAATCAAAGCAGAGTTCTCGCAATTTTATCCGAATGCGACCATTCTTCATATGTATAAAAATTTTTGCCATTCCTAAAGAATACCTCAGTAAAGCACTATTCATAGACACATTTTAGAACTGTAAAGATATTTTTTCTACTGTTAATGGCTCCCTTTTTGCCTATAATATATGAAAAATTGTAAAGAGTTATGAGGAACAGTTGGGGAGATAAAAAACCCCCTGATAAATAAGTCAGTTTTTAAATTATTTTTTAAACTAAATATTCAATCATATTCTTTTATTTCTTAATTTAAAAAAAAAGCAATTTAAGATTTATCCCGAAATCAATTATTATTTAAGAAATAATTAAGAGGTTTTCTGNATTATTTTTTTTTGTAATAGGAATTTATTATTTATACCACAGAATGACACCACTGCTGCTAGTATGCCCACTGGTGTCTCAGGCTACTAGAATAGAAGGATTAGAAGTACAAAATAATAAAATAATCTTAATCTTTGTTGTTTTTTGCCCAGGCAATGCCGGGCTCATCTGCTGGTAATTGATATACAGTTCAAATATGTTTGTTGGTAATTTTATTAAAGTTTCTAGATTATAGAAATTACAATTAAATTTGGTTAATAAGTTAATAATTATATGAATTCAAGTAAACATATCATTGGTTCAGAGATTTAATGAACCAATGAACCAATGAATTAATTAATTTAGAAAGATTAAAAAATGATTTGAAATATGATTCAAACCAACAACTCTTGCAAACTATGTAAATTTATTGTAAGATATGCTATTTTGTCCCAGAAAACTCTCTCTTATCTAGTTTTATTTAATATTTTTTATAAGTAACACAATGGAAATAGTATAATGGAATTTTTAATAGAATAGAATGTATGACAGATTTTTCTAAAAAGAAAAGAATCTGTAGTTTTCATTCAACATTTATAAATAATTAAATAACTATTTAAATAATAATTTTACTAAAACCATGGATTAGTTTCTTACTTTTTTGTTATGATTTGTAAAGTGAGAATTATTAAAAGCAGATGGTTTAAATTGGCAGAGTTTTATGGAGAAAAAAAATTAATAAAAACATTTTTGTATTTTTGATATTATATCAGGTACAGTAGACCTGCAATCATTCAGCTCACAATTATCTGGCCTGATCAGCCATGTCAAAGTTTTTTTTATATAAACAAAAAATACAAAATAATTATACTTTTATAATTATTCAAAATCTATCAACAAATAATAAGCTTATTAATATACAGTGTATGTATTGAAATGCTAGATAAGCTCTTGATTATAACAATTTATCTCTTTAATTAGTCATTTCATTAGGAGAATTAGTAATAATAATAATATTTTAAATTTCAATATTGTTATTATTATATTAATTATGTAATGTAATTAATTTGTTTTTTTTTTGTTATAATTTTATTACAAATAATATAAAAAGTTTAAATAAAAATGATAAGATACTAACTTTAAGAATTAACTCAATTACTACTTTACTTCCACTGGACAACCCTCATATATTAATAAAAGTTTTGCAGTTATGCTAAATTTATTTTAAACNTCACTTACCTTAGGTAAATATCAATACTCTCGTTATGTTAAAATAAATATATCAAATTTATAATATATGGCTATGTATACAGTATATATTGTAGGGACTACGGATTATAAGTTCTGCTTTCTTAACTTAAAGAATAATAATAAGGTTACTCTAGTAATCTTTAAAATTATTTATTGTATTTAAATGTAGTTAAACTTCTATATAGTACTCCTTTAAATAGAGCCACACTCCGTTTAGTGTCAATTTTAGAGGCGGAAGAATGGTGGCACTAAACTGTATATTAAACTATTTAATTATAAATAATTTAAAGTTTAAGTATTATAGCAATTTTAAAAAATTAAACTTCAACTTTTATAATCTCTTAAAACTTATTTATAAAGATTTATAGAATTTTTTAAAAAAATAAAAACAAAAATAGTATTTTTAGACATGTAATCCCTAAGCAAAAACTCTTTCTAGAGCTTATTAGTTGTCCCATGTCAGTCTAATCTCCAGTTTGGTATGTACTTATGAAATTTAGTAAAATATAAGATATAACTACAATGAAGAATTTTATTTCCGTTTGAATAATTAAAATACACATTTCTCGTTATAGTGAACTGGCAAAATGAAATTTATTCTTTGAATAATAATTATAATAAACGAAAAATTATGTAAAATGCATTATTATCTCTTAATATTTCACGAATATACCTCATTTATAATGCAACTGACATAAACTTAATGAAGTAATAAGAAATATAAAATGTTAGTGAGGTAAATGATTAAAATAAACCAGGGCTGCGGAGTCGCGTAAAAATCTACCGGCTCCAATTCCGACTCCGACCAGGGGCGGACTTGTTACCAAAAGAGACCTGGAAATTCTGATGTCATCACGTGACCTTAGAATAAAAGATTCAATAAATAGTTCTAATAAAAATAAAACGTAGAAACTTTTTATTCCAAAGCTAAAAGACTCTTCTATGTAATATAAAAATATATATTCGATAATTTTTACTTTTCCGGCTGTTATATATAACAGAGGGAAAGTGTAGCGCTCGGTCAAAAAATAACCCCTCCCAAATTTTTACATTTTTGGACTCGGGACACCTTGAAATTTCGAGATATACAAACGATGCGAGGTTTTTTTCTATATGTGTGGATGTTAGACTGTGTGTGGGGGGCATGATTTCGTTCACCCTGTTTGAAGCCTAATAATTTCTGTGGTCAGAGTGGTCAGAATCGGAGTCAGATGATTTAACACAAGAGTTAGTTATTAAGCATCAAAGTGGTTGAAGTAAATCGTGTCCCCATATACATTCTAACATCTTAGGCGAGAACATTTTAACGGGTTTTACTGTACTATTATAAAATGACAAAAAAACTTACTTTGAGACGAGTTTTATTGTTTTTTTCTTTAATTTTGAACGCTAATAACGAGTAAAATATTCATTAAGAAGATATNTTCTATCATGTCTTAAATTTTAAAATATATCCTAAAATCATTTTAAAATATACTTATTTTAGATAATGACATAATTCATACAACAATATGATTATAAATTATAGTCAACCCCCCTATAACGTGGTAGATACATTCCACTTTATACGAATTTCACGTTGTAGGAATCCTTAAATACATGAGCTAGTCACAGCCCGGCACGTGTGCAGTTTATGGACTATGGCTGTTTTCTTTCATAAAATTAATCGATTCTAGACTAATTTGACTCAACTTTTCCAAAACACATAATTTTTTGGGAATAATTCGTATAAACTATGCTATAAACAAAAAATCGTAGGATTACTTACTGAGTGTGCACTGTTCGACGATGCCATGCTTAAGCTTGTTTTCATCTCGGAGCAGTGCACCAAACGGCGGACGTGTTTTCTGATAAGTTATTTTTCTGCGAAAAATTCGTTGAACTTTGGAGACATCATTAATAGAAATAATTTTTATGGCCATTCAATAAGAAATGTTTTTTTNACGGGTTTTACTGTACTATTATAAAATGACAAAAAAACTTACTTTGAGACGAGTTTTATTGTTTTTTTCTTTAATTTTGAACGCTAATAACGAGTAAAATATTCATTAAGAAGATATGACACATGACCCCTTTTATGTAATTTAATTATTATGCCTTTTTGTCCTTTTTTTTTAACTATTTATAATTTGTTTTGTATACTAGTACTTTCTATATATTAACAGGACTTATTATACTGGAAAATTATGGATGCAGATATTTAGTCTTACAGTTCAAAATAATGTTCTTTATTTAGTTCACAGGTGAACTAAATAAAGAACATTTTCAATTCTAATTTATAAAAAAAAAAAGAAAAAACTGTTAACACTGAATTCCTCTAGAATGTTCAATGGAAATGTAAAGATTAATTATTATGCCTTTTTGTCCTTTTTTAACTATTTATAATTTGTTTTGTATACTAGTACTTTCTATATATTAACAGGACTTATTATATTGGAAAATTATGGATGCAGATATTTAGTCTTACAGTTCAAAATAATGTTCTTTATTTA
Organism: Centruroides sculpturatus; assembly: GCF_000671375.1. NCBI lineage: Eukaryota > Metazoa > Arthropoda > Arachnida > Scorpiones > Buthidae > Centruroides > Centruroides sculpturatus. The sequence goes on along the minus strand of NW_019384406.1, from coordinate 943,696 downwards.
GTTCACAGGTGAACTAAATAAAGAACATTATTTTGAACTGTAAGACTAAATATCTGCATCCATAATTTTCCAGTATAATAAGTCCTGTTAATATATAGAAAGTACTAGTATACAAAATAAATTATAAATAGTTAAAAAGGACAAAAAGGCATAATAATTAAACTTTTTCCTTTTTTTTATGACTATATAGACCTATTTTTATAGGCCTATATGGTATGAAAGTCATCATTATTATTCAAATAACAATTAATAATTATTAAATCCATAGGGAACAAATACATTTTTGTAATTCCTACAGTGCGATATTGGCGTAGAATTCTAATTATTTTTATAATAAGTTTAATATTAAATTAAGCTAATTGAAAATTAAAATTGTTAATAGCAATGAGCGAAAAAAGATTAAGGATAACCTTAGCTTCGTAGTCGGAGGAATTCTTATGCTGTAAATAAAACTTATAATCAGAAATTAAATATACTGGCTCCCGAAAGTTATATC